>NC_057800.1:585110027-585112406 GCF_018294505.1 Triticum aestivum
CGCTCCTCCTCCACCGTCGCCCCGCCATCGCCGGCCGCCGCCACCTCGCCGGTCGTCGCGCCGCTCGCCGCCAACCGCCGGCCTCCTTCTCCGTCGCTGCCCGACCCTCTCCTCGTCGCCCCTCGCCGCGCCGAGCTCCTGGATCCGGCGAGCCTCCCTACTCCCACGAGAGTAGCAACTCCGGCCGCCATGTCCCTAAATTCCAGCGAAGCTCCGGCACCACCTCGGTTCGCGTGCCAGCCAGATCCAGCTACAGTAAACCCTAGGTTGACTCGTTTTTCCCAAAGTTTCTAATATTTTCTACCCCTGTTCATCGCATCATAACTCGGTCACCGTAGCTCCATTTTGAGTGTGCCATATATCAAAATGTTCGTTAGGATGCCCTCTTCATTTTGTTCCGTTGAACCATGCTTGTTTGAGTCCATCTTGATGCCCTAAATGCTGTTGCAAGAGTGGTATAAAATGTTAGTTTTTGTTTCTTAATAGATTATGAGAATTTGTCATTTTTTCCATGATTATTGTGTGCCCCCTATGAACTTGAGCTCTACATGTGTTTTGGGCTATGTCATGTCATCTTTACAAGGGTGTATGCCATGTTTTTTTTGTGATCAATGTGGTGACTAGAACAAGCATGCAAAGTAGCTCTCGTGATGTTGCTGATTTCAGGGATTTAGAATTCTTGTAAAACTTTTCCCTGATGTTATTTTTATGCCATGTATTCATGTTGCTACAGAGAGATCCATGCCTCTTTTGAGCATGTTCAGTAAGGATGATTTGAGCATATGGTTGTGCTCTATCCATCCATGTCTTTGTTTGCATTTATGGAGTCCCCTAGCATGACTCAATCTTGCTTGACTTTTGCTATAAAATGTTCCTGGCAGATTGTTTACGTGTTAATCAATTTTGCCAAGGTTGTTGTAGTTGATCCATGCATGCTATGAGATGGTTCTTGCCATGGTTAGCTTCTTGAACATGTTTTCTTACTGGGTGTATGCTTAGTTTGTCATGCTATGCCTTGAGTTGAGTGCATCGAGTTCGCAAACATGCCTACGTAACTCTGTTTTTGCCATGTCCAGTTTTCTGCTAAGTCTGAATTTGTTAACGAAACTTGCTATGTTTACATGGGTGCCATCATATCTTCTGATCCTTTTTGGCTTATGGTCAGTAAGGGACTTTTGTTATATGCTTTGAGTAGTGTCATGCCATGCCTTGCTTTGCCATGATATGTTCCTGTAGCATGTTGTTATCTTGATCTAAACATTGCTTCCTGATGTTAAATCCTGACATGTTATTTTCACCAAGTCTGAGAAGCTGATATCTTTTGCACTTTTGCCATGCTTGTTTGAACCTGCTATTGTGTGATTTAGCCATAGCTCAGTGTTCATCTTTTGTCAAGCATCTTGAGTAGATCACTTCCATGTGCTTTGTTGCTATGTTAGAGTGCAGTAGCTTATTTTCTTGATGCATTTTAGATTGCATCATGATGTTAATCACAGAATTGTGCCATTTTTGTTTTGCTTGCCATTTGCAAACCGTGCATCCGATTCCGGTGATCTTTATATCGATTTTGACCGAAATCAACTCATCTTTCCAGCGGCGCTCTTGGTTTGCCAAGTTGAGGCCTGGTTCAATCTTTTCCTTCCGGAGCACGCATATGCATTGCATATCACATCCCGCATATCATGCCATGTTTTGCATCATGTTGCTTGCGCATTGCACCGTGGTTGATTGTGTTTCCCTTGCTTGTGTTATTGCCTTGGGTAGAGCCGGGAGACGAGTACGTGATCGAGGAACCCGTTGAGTACGCTTACGAGGATCAAGCTTACGTCAACTCGGAGAACTTTGCAGGCAAGATGACCATACCCTCGAAATCACTTCTATCTTTGCTTGCTAGTTGCTCGCTCTATTGATATACCTATGCCGCGATACCTACCACTTGCTATATCATGCCTCCCATATTGCCATGTCAAACCTCTAACCCACCTTGTCCTAGCAAACCGTTGTTTGGCTATGTTACCGCTTTGCTCAGCCCCTCTTATAGTGTTGCTAGTTGCAGGTGAAGATTGGAGTTTGTTCCTTGTTGGAACATGTTTATTGTTGGGATATCATTATTATATCTTGTTTACTTTAATGCACCTATATACTTGGTAAAGGGTGGAAGGCTCGGCCTTATGCCTGGTGTTTTGTTCCACTCTTGCCGCCCTAGTTTCCGTCATACTGGTGTTATGTTCCTTGATTTCTGTGTTCCTTGCGCGGTTGGGTTATAATGGGAACCCCTTGACAGTTCGCCTTGAATAAAAATCCTCCAGCAAGGCCCAACCTTGGGTTTACCATTTGCCACCTAGCCTTTTTCCCTTGGGTTTCGCGGACTCAAGGGTC
>NC_057800.1:585112584-585113724 GCF_018294505.1 Triticum aestivum
CTCTAAGTGTTGGTCCAACCTAGAGCACCGTGCGGGGCCGTCCCTTGGCAACTTGGGTTACGTTGGCTCCTGTACACTTAGCTTATCCGGTGTGCCCTGAGAACGAGATATGTGCAGCTCCTATCGGGATTTGTCGGCACAGCAAGTGGTCTTGCTGGTCTTGTTTTACCATTGTCGAGATGTCTTGTAACCGGGATTCCGAGTCTGATCGGGTCGTCCTAGGAGAAGGAATATCCTTCGTTGACCGTGAGAGCTTGTGATGGGATAAGTTGGGACACCCCTGCAAGGTTTTAAACTTTCGAAAGCCATGCCCGTGGTTATGGGCACATGGGAATTTGTTTATCCAGTTGTAGAGAACCTGAAACTGAACTTAATTAAAATGAATCAACAACGTGTGTAACCATGATGGTCTCTTTTCAGCGGAGTCCGGGAAGAGAACACAGTCTCGTGTTATGCTTGAACGTAAGTAGTTCTAGGATCACTTCTTGATCATAGATTCTCGAACGTGCTTTGACTTCTCTTCTCGCTCTCATTTGCGTAAGTTAGCCACCATATATGCTAGTGCTTGCTGCAGCTCCACCTCACTACCTTTTTCCTTCCCATAAGCTTAAATAGTCTTGATCGCGAGGGTGTGAGATTGCTGAGTCCCCGTGACTCACAGATTACTTCCAAAACCAGATGCGGGTGCCGATGATGTCATTCCAGGAGATGCGACTGAACTCAAGTGGGAGTTCGATGAGGACTTGGGACGTTACTACGTTTCCTTTCCAGACGATCAGTAGTGGAGCCCAGTTGGGGCGATCGGGGATCTTATGCATTTGGGGTTGTCTTTATTTTGGTTCCGTAGTCGGGCCTTGTTTGTATTCTGGATGATGTAATGCTATATTTATGTATTGTGTGAAGTGGCAATTGTAAGCCAACTCTGTACCTCTTTCTTATTCAGTACATGGGATGTGTGAAGATTACCCCTCTTGCGACATGCCTACAATGCGGTTATGCCTCTAAGTCATGCTCCGACATGTGGGAGATATAGCCGCATCGTGGGTGTTACAAGTTGGTATCAGAGCCTTCCCCGACTTAGGAGCCCCCTGCTTGATCGAATCGCTGGCGTTGTTGAGTCTAGAAAAATGTTTTGAGTCT
>NC_057800.1:585113905-585119879 GCF_018294505.1 Triticum aestivum
AACGGAGAGTAGGATTCTTTTTACTCCTCGGTCCCTTCGTCGCTCTAGTGAGGCTCCTGGCGTAGAGTTTTGACTCTTCTCTTCTCAAATTTCACTAAAAAAAATTAGGATCACGCGGGTATCTTGGAATCATTCTTATGGTTTTGTGATGAGAACATTGTTCTTGGTGCCTCCTGACATTTAGGGGTTGTGGCAGTGTCCCGGGGAGTTGAGCTCCGAGGTGTTGTCGTCACAATTTTATCGTTGCAGTTCTGGAATACCTGAGTTCGCCGACATCGAAAATCTCTTTTATGCAGTTGATGGTGAGATAACCTCGACGCCACCCAGTACTGGGGCGGGAGTTCGGGAGCATTGCCATAACTCGTATAACAGATACTTTTCGAAGGTTAAGGTAAATGATTTCTGAAGGTTTCTTGGTTATGTGTTGAAGGATGGATACAGCTGGATGTAGGATTTGCTAGTTTTGGATGAGATATTATGCTTCCCCTGTATCCCCAACACCTGATTGCATAACCGGAAAGTTTCGAGAGTTTCATAGGTCAGAATTCATGTAGCTCTAGTATTTCTTTCCGCAGATAGTTGGTTTGTGATTGGGTAATCCTTACAAATTATTTGTTCATATCCGTACCTTGTTGTTTTATTCATCTACCTATATCTAAGTGGTTTCTCGATTTATGGAAGTGTGATCATTTAATTTGGAATTCATTCGTTCATTTTTGTTCGAATGTTAAGGCTATATGTTGCAATTTCGATCCATTTATTCAGCTTGAATATATGTCTTTCAAGATGCTAACGGACGTCACCCTCTTCAGGATGGCTCCTCCAACACGTCAGAATCCGGAACCTCCGCCACCACCTCCACCTTCGGAGGCACGACAAGCTGTGATGGCCGCTACCAACGCCAACACGCAGTTGATTATGCAACTCTTGCAAGAGCGCAACCAAGGAAATCAAGGCCATGGCAACAATCAAACTCAGTTTGCTACCCTCAACCAGTTCCTCGCAAACCAGCCGAAGTCTTTCAGTAACTGTGTCGAGGCCACAGACGCTGACGATTGGCTCGTGGATATCTGCAAACATTTTGACTGTAGCAACGTCAGGCCTGAGGACTTTGTCTTGCTTTGTTCCAACTCAAAGACCAAGCAGCTGAGTGGTATCAACAATACAAAGATTCCAGAGGAGGTCGTGTGATTACCTGGGATGATTTCCGCCAAGACTTCAAAGCTCACCACATTCCTCAAAGTGTTTTTGAGAGTAAGCGTGAGGAGTTCCACAATCTGAAGCAAGGCAGTATGTCTGTTTACCAATACAACATCATGTTCTAGAGGCTCGCTCGCTTCGCTAAACAAGACATCCCTGACGAGAAGAGCATGATTTATCAATTTAGAGGTGGCCTCAGAGAAGATCTGCAACTAGCTCTTGTGCTTTTTGAGCCGAAAAAGTACGATGAGTTCTACAACATGGCATTAAAGCAAGAGGTTGCTCAGATCAAGTGCGATGCATCTAAGAAGAGAGTCAGGGATGCAACTCCTTCTTCTTCAACTCAAGTGGCAGCTAAGCAGCAAAAGTATGGTTGCCTCCTCCTCCTCCATTCCGTCAGCCTTATCAGCAGAAGAGCAAAGGTGGCAATGGATCTTCCCACCCACCCAACCCAGGCTTTCAGAACAAAACTTCGTCTCATGCTCCAAGGTCAAGTGCTCCGTATCACCGACCGCTCTCAGAGGTTACGTGCAACAAGTGTCAGCAGAAGGATCACTATGCGAACAAATGCTTCAACCAGAGGCGTCTTCCGCCTCCTCCTCCTGTGAGATCTGCCAGCAATGCAGTGGTCAAGCATAATCCCAAGTTTGCAAAGGTCAACATGGTGAATGCAGCTCAGGCAGAGGACTCTTCAGAAGTGATCATGGGTAACTTTCTAGTTAACTCTACTCCTGCAAAAGTCCTTTTTGATACTGGTGCATCGCATTGTTTCATGTCAAGATCATTTGTTTCAAAGCATGACTTCATTTCGGAAATGTTGGGTAAACCCATGGGAGTGGTTTCTCCGGCCAAGTCTATGAGGGCTACCACGATGATCCCGAATGTTTCTATCAAGATGGGTGACTATAAGTTTCTGTCTTCTCCAATGGTCCTTGGTGACTCAGATATTGATCTAATTCTCGGCATGGACTGGCTTTCTAAGCACAAGGCTCAACTTGATTGTGCTGCCAGGCAGATTCAATTGACACACTTGTCTGAGGATGTGCTCATCTATGCAGCTCGTGACGATACCATTCGACTATTTTCTCTCAATGAGAAGGGCGAGTTGGATGCCATCTCTCAGATTCCAGTCGTTTGTGAATATCAAGACGTCTTTCCAGAAGAGCTTCCAGGAATGCCTCCTCACCAGCCAGTTGAATTTGTCATCGATCTTGAGCCTGGCAAGTAACCTGTTTGCAAACATCCTTACAAGCTTGGACCAGAAGAGTTGAAGGAGCTGAAGAAACAACTCAATATACAAGAGCATATGGGTCTGATCCAACCGAGTTCTTCTCCATGGGGTTGTGGTGTTCTTTTTGTCAAGAAGAAGGATGGCACGGATCGACTCTGCGTCGACTACCGTCCATTGAACAAGAAGACCATAAAGAACAAATACCCACTTACCAACATCAATGAGCTATTCGAACAACTCAAAGGTGCTCAAATATTCTCCAAGCTTGACCTCCGTATGGGCTATCATCAGATTCGCATTCGTGAACAAGACATCCCCAAGACAGCATTCAGAACAAGATATGGTTCTTATGAATACACTACCATGTCTTTCGGCCTTGTCAATTCTCCTCCAACATTCTCTCGCATGATGAACTTTATTCAACCCTTACACAAATGACTTCGTCTTGGTCTATCTCAACGATATTTTGGTCTTTTCCAAGAACAAAGAGGATCATGCCAAGCATTTGAGATTGGCGCTGGACAAACTCAAAGAACATCAGTTCTATGCGAAGTTTTCAAAGTGCGAGTTTTGGCTCGATGAGGTTCTCTACCTTGGGCATATCATCTCCGCCAAGGGCATAACTATTAATCCTGAGAAGGTGTCTGCAATTGTGAATTGGGAACCGCCTTAGAATGTGAAGCAACTCCGCAGCTTCCTTGGGCTCGCAAGCTATTATCGAAGATTCGTTGAGAATTTCCCTAAGATCGTGAAGCCTCTTTCCAACCTCCTCCAGAAGCATGTGAAGTATGTCTGGATGCCTGAATGTGACATCACCTTCAACACCCTCAAAGAGAAGTTAGTCACAGCTCCAGTTCTGACTCCTCCTGATGAATCCAAACCATTTGAGGTTTTCTGTGATGCTTCCCTGCAAGGTCTCAGTGCTGTGTTAATGCAAGAGAAGAAAGTTGTGGCCTATACCTCTCGCCAGTTGAAGCCCAACGAAAAGAACTACCCCACTCATGACCTCGAGTTAGCGGCAGTTGTCCATGCTCTTTTAACATGGAGACATCTCTTGTTGGGAAGAAAAGTGGACATCTTCACTGATTATAAGAGTCTCAAGTACATCTTCACTCAGCCCAACCTCAACCTCAGGCAGACTCGTTGGGTCGAAATGATTCAAGAGTATAATCCAAGTATTGAATATACTCCAGGCAAGGCCAATGCCGTTTCTGACGCTTTGAGCAGGAAGGCTTACTGCAACAGTTTGATTCTCAAGCCCTTCCAACCGGATCTTTGTGAAGCTTTCCCCAAACATAATCTCCAAGTTGTTCCTCAAGGATTCCTTGCCAACCTCCAAGTCTCTCCTACTTTGGAAGATCAGATTCGTGAGTCTCAACTTCTTGATGCCATGGTGAAGAAGGTGAAGATTGGGATTGCCAAGAGCTAACCCAAGTACAAGTGCTATCGCCTTGATGACAAAGATACTCTATTCTTCAAGGATCGAATTGTTGTTCCTAAGGGTGACCTTCGTAAAGTCATTATGAACGAGGCTCACAATTCACTCCTATCTATTCATCCTAGAAGTACAAAGATGTACCATGACCTCAAGCAGTCGTATTGGTGGACTCGAATGAAGCGCGAGATTGCTCAGTTCATGAATGAATGTGATGTATGCAGAAGAGTGAAAGCAGAACACCAATGGCCAGCCGGTCTCCTTCAACCTCTTGCCATTCCAGAATGGAAGTTTGACCATATTGAGATGGACTTCATGACTAGATTTCCCAAGTCCAAGCATGGCAATGATGCTATATTCGTTGTCATCGACAAGCTTACAAAAGTGGCTCATTTTCTTCCTATTAAAGAATCTATCACAGCAGCTCAGTTGGCAGAGCTATATACCTCCAGGATTGTCTCTTTGCACGGCATTCCGTAGTTGATATCTTCAGATCGTGGAAGCATCTTTACTTCTAAGTTCTGGGACTCCTTTCAGAAGGCCATGGGCACCAACATTCGCTTCAGCACAGCCTTTCATCCTCAAACTAGTGGACAAGTCGAGCGAGTAAATCAAATTCTTGAAGATATGCTCAGGGCTTGTGTCATTTCTTTCGGTATGAAGTGGGAAGATTGTCTTCCATATGCCGAGTTCTCCTACAACAACAGCTTCCAAGCGAGTTCGGGCAAGGCCCCATTCGAGTTTCTCTATGGCAAAAAGTGTCGTACTCCTCTTAATTGGTCAGAGATTGGTGAACGCCAACTTCTTGGAAATGACTTGATCACAGAGGCTGAAGAAATGTGCAAAGTCATTCGTGAAAATCTCAAAGCCGCGCAATCGCGCCAGAATAGTTACTATGATAGCAAGCATCGTGACTTGGCTTTCGAGATCGGAGACCATGTCTACCTCCGCGTCTCTCCAATGAAAGGTACTTGTCACTTTGGTATCAAAGGGAAGCTTGCCCCTAGATACGTGGATCATTTCAAGATCACTGGCAAAAGAGGCGATCTCGCCTATCAACTTGAGCTTCCGTCCAACTTTGCAAATGTCCACGACGTGTTTCACGTGTCTCAGCTTCGCAAGTGTTTTAGGACTCCTGACCGCACCATCAACTTCGAAGAGATTGATCTCCAAGAAAACCTATCTTATCATGAGCATCCCGTTGCTATCCTTGAAGAAACTGAGTGCAAGACTCGCAACAAGTCTATCAAATTCCTGAAAGTGAAGTGGTCACATCATTCCGACCGAGAGGCCACCTAGGAACGCGAGGACCACCTCCGTTCCGAATATCCGGAGTTTTTCTAGTCCTAGATCTCGGGACGAGATCCTTTCGTAGTGGTGGAGTGTTGTAACACCTCGGGTGTAATTTACCATATTTGTATTCCAACTCTTGCCATTTTCGGCTCTAAGTTATGATATTCCCTCATGGTTGGGTTTTGTTTTCGTTTTGCATTTTGTCCATGTCATGCATTTCATATCATGTCATCATGTGCATCGCATTTGCATACGTGTTCGTCTCATGCATCTGAGCATTTTTCCTATTGTCTGTTTTGCATTCCGGCGCTCCTACGTCCTCCGGCGCCCCCTTTTGACTCTTTTCATGTGCGGGTGTTAAACATTCTCGGATTGGACCGAGACTTGCCAAGCGACCTTGGTACACTACCGGTAGACCGCCTGTCAAGTTTCATGCCATTTGGAGTCCGTTTGATACTCCGACGGTTAACCGAGGAACCATAAAGGCCTCGTGTGTGTTGCAGCCCAACACCCCTCCAAAGTGGCCCAAAAAGCCATCCAAACCCCCTCCATCCTTCGGTCATTCGATCACGATCGCGTGGCCGAAAATCGCACCTCATTTGGACTCTCCTAGCTCCCTCTACCTATAAATATGTGCATCTCCCCGAAATTTGCGGATGAAACCCTAAAAACTTCACCTCTCCGTGCCGGACGTGTCCACCCGCCGCCGGACACGCATCCGCCGCCGCCCGCGCCCAATCGGGGATCTCCACGTGTCGCCGCCGCCCCCCACCACCGCGCGGCCCGCGGGGCCCGGAGTAGGCCCGCGCGAGCCC
>NC_057800.1:585120247-585129560 GCF_018294505.1 Triticum aestivum
CCATTGCCGGCCGCCGCCACCTCACCGGTCGACGCGCCGCTCGCCGCCAACCGCCCAAGCGCCGGCCTCCTTCTCCGCCGCCGCCCGGCCCTCTCCTCGTCGCCCCTCGTCGCGCCGAGCTCCTGGATCCGGCGAGCCTCCCTACTCCGGCGAGAGCACCAACTCCGGCCGCCATGTCCCTCAATTCCGGTGAAGCTCCGGCGCCACCTCGGTTCATGTGCCGGCCAGATCCAGCTACAGTAAACCCTAGGTTGACTCGTTTTCCCCAAGTCCCTAATATTTTCTAGCCCTGTTCATCGCATCATAACTCGGTCACCGCAGCTCTGTTTTGAGCGTGCCATATATCCAAATGTTCGTTAGGATGCCCTCTTCATTTTGTTCCATTGAACCATGCTTGTTTGAGTCCATATTGATGCCCTAAATGCTGTTGCAAGAGTGCTATAAAATGTTGGTTTATGTTTCTTAACAGATTATGAGCATTTGTCATTTTTGCCATGATTATTGTGTGCCCCCTATGAACTTGAGCTCTACATGTGTTTTGGGCTATGCCATGCCATCTTTACAGGGGTGTATGCCATGTTTTTTGTGATCAATGTGGTGACTAGCACAAGCATGCAAAGTAGCTCTCGTGATGTTGCTGATTTCAGGGACTTAGAATTCTTCTAAGACTTTTCCCTGATGCTATTTTTATGCCATGTATTCATGTTGCTACAGAGAGATCCATGCCTCCTTTGAGCATGTTCAGTAAGGATGATTTGAGCATATGGTTGTGATCTATCCGTCCATGTCTTTGTTTGCATTTATGGAGTCCCCTAGCATGACTCAATCTTGCTCGACTTTTGCTATAAAATGTTCCTGGCAGATTATTTACGTGTTAATCAATTTTGCCAAGGTTGTTGTAGTTGATCCATGCATGCTATGAGATGGTTCTTGCCATGGTTAGCTTCTTGAACATGTCTTCTTGCTGGGTGTATGCTTAGTTTGTCATGCAATGCCTTGAGTTGAGTGCATCGAGCTCGCAAACATGCCTACGTAACTCTGTTTTTGCCATGTCCAGTTTTCTGCTAAGTCTGAATCTGTTAACGAAACTTGCTATGTTTACATGGGTGCCATCATATCTTCTGATCCTTTTTGGCTTATGGTCTGTAAGGGACTTTTGTTATATGCTTTAATTAGTTTCATACCATGCCTTGCTTTGCCATGATATGTTCCTGTAGCATGTTGTTATCTTGCTCTAAACATTGCTTCCTGATGTTAAATCCTGACATGTTATTTTCACTAAGTCTGAGAAGCTGATATCTTTTGCACTTTTGCCATGCTTGTTTGAACCTGCTATTGTGTGATTTGGTCGTAGCTCAGTGTTCATATTTTGTCAAGCATCTTGAGTAGATCACTGCCATGTGCTTTGTTGCTATGTTCGAGTGCAGTAGCTTATTTGCTTGATGCATTTTAGATGGCATCGTGCTGTTAATCGCAGAATTGCGCCATTTTTGTTTAGCTTGCCATTTGCAAACCGTGCATCCTATTTCGGTGATCTTTATATCGATTTCGACCAAAATCAACTCATCTTTCTAGCGGCACTCTTGGTTTTCCAAGTTGAGGCCTGGTTTAATCTTTTCCTTCCGGAGCATGCATATGCATTGCATATCACATCCCGCATATCATGCCATGTTTTGCATCATGTTGCTTGCGCATTGCACCGTGCTTGATTGTGTTTCCCTTGCTTGTGTTCTTGCCTTGGGTAGAGCCGGGATACGAGTACGTGATCGAGGAACCCATTGAGTACGCTTACGAGGATCAAGCTTACGTCAACTCGGAGAACTTTGCAGGCAAGATGACCATACCCTCAAAATCACTTCTATCTTTGCTTGCTAGTTGCTCGCTATATTGATATGCCTATGATGCGATACCTACCACTTGCTATATTATGCCTCCCATATTGCCATGCCAAACCTCTAACCCACCTTGTCCTAGAAAACCGTTGTTTGGCTATGTTACCGCTTTGCTCAGCCCCTCTTATAGTGTTGCTAGTTGCAGGTGAAGATTGGAGTTTGTTCCTTGTTGGAACATATTTATTGTTGGGATATCATTATTATATCTTGTTTACTTTAATGCACCTATATACTTGGTAAAGGGTGGAAGGCTCGGCCTTATGCCTGGTGTTTTGTTCCACTCTTGCTGCCCTAGTTTCCATCATACCGGTGTTATGTTCCTTGATTTTTGTGTTCCTTACGCGGTTGGGTTATAATGGGAACCCCTTGACAGTTTGCCTTGAATAAAACTCCTCCAGCAAGGCCCAACCTTGGTTTTACCATTTGCCACCTAGCCTTTTTCCCTTGGGTTTCGCGGACTCAAGGGTCATCTTTATTTTAACCCCCCCCCCCGGCCAGTGCTTCTCTAAGTGTTGGTCCAACCTAGAGCACCGTGCGGGGCCGTCCCTTGGAAACTTGGGTTACGTTGGCTCACGTACGCTTAGCTTATTCGGTGTGCCCTGAGAACGAGATATGTGCAGATCCTATCGGGATTTGTCGGCACAGCAGGTGGTCTTGCTGGTCTTGTTTTACCATTGTCGAGATGTCTTGTAACCGGGATTCCGAGTCTGATCGGGTCGTCCTGGGAGATGGAATATCCTTCATTGAATGTGAGAGATTGTGATGGGCTAAGTTGGGACACCCCTGCAGGGTTTTGAACATTCGAAAGCCGTGCCCGTGGTTATGGGCAGATGAGAATTTGTTAATATCCGGTTGTAGAAAACCTGAAACTGAACTTAATTAAAATGAATCAACAGCGTGTGTAACCGTGATGGTTTCTTTTCAGCGGAGTCCGGGAAGAAACACGGTCTCGTGTTATGCTTGAACGTAAGTAGTTCTAGGATCACTTCTTGATCATAGATTCTCGAACGTGCTTTGCCTTCTCTTCTCACTCTTATTTCGTAAGTTAGCCACCATATATGCTAGTGCTTGCTGCAGCTCCACCTCACTACCTTTTTCCTTCCCATAAGCTTAAATAGTCTTGATCGCGAGGGTGTGAGATTGCTGAGTCCCCGTGACTCACAGATTACTTCCAAAACCAGATGCGGGTGCCGATGATGTCATTCCAGGAGATGCGACTGAACTCAAGTGGGAGTTCGATGAGGACTTGGGACGTTACTACGTTTCCTTTCCAGACGATCAGTAGTGGAGCCCAGTTGGGGCGATCGGGGATCTTATGCATTTGGGGTTGTCTTTATTTTGGTTCCGTAGCCGGGCCTTGTTTGTATTCTGGATGATGTAATGCTATATTTATGTATTGTGTGAAGTGGCAATTGTAAGCCAACTCTGTACCTCTTTCTTATTCAGTACATGGGATGTGTGAAGATTACCCCTCTTGCGACATGCCTACAATGCAGTTATGCCTCTAAGTCGTGCTCCGACACGTGGGAGATATAGCCGCATCGTGGGTGTTATAGTAATCTTCTTAAGGCGGGACCAGAGAAGGGGTCATCTTACACATGGCAAAACATTTTTGCAGGGCTACAAACTTTCCGCAGAGGTCACATTTGGCGTATTGGCTCATGAGTGAAAGTAAATATATGGGATGATCACTGGATTCCGTCTAGTCAGACTAGGATGATTATGACTAGGAGAGGTAATACCTTGCTCGGGACACTGGATGAACTGATGATTCCGGGTACTGCAAGCTGGGATGAGGAACTAATAAGAAGCATTTTCTTGCCGCTGGATGCGGAGAGAATAATCAACATCCTACTATCAGAAAATGCTATAGAGGATTTTATTGCTTGGAATCACACAAAAACATTTTCCTTTACGGTCCTATCAACATATTACGTTGAGTGGGAACAGCAATTTGGATCGAGATGTTCGAGTATTCAAAGCACATCTAATATGAACCCAATTTGAGAAACTGTTTGGAAGCTGGAAATACCTAGCAAAGATCTTCGTATGGCGGGCGCTGCATGGCTTGACCCGTGGCATGGATGTGCTGGCTCGACGACATACCGAAGTTTCACCACTATGCCCTGTGTGTCGTTTTGGCCTGGAAGACATCAAACATCTAATTTTTAGTTGTCCAAGAGCGGTTTTAGTTTGGCGTGCACTGGGATTAGATGTCATCATTAAGCAAGATCTTAGCGTGGATCGTTCTGGCTCAGTAGTACTTGAAGAATTGTTGCGTTGATTGCGGGGGAGCTCACCGGTGCTTGGGCAGCTGGGCCTACATGAGACATTGGCAGTTGGCGTGTGGTACATTTGGTGGGAAAGAAGTGAAGCATGCAAAGGAGAAAGAGTTAAACCCCCAAACAACACAACTTTTGCTATTCATGCGATAACAGGCAACTCGGTGAGAAGACCGAGCAACATCCAAGGCTTGAAGTATACATGGGAGAAGCCAGAACTAGGATCATACAAACTAAACTTTGGTACATATTATTCCGAGCATGGTACTAGAGCCATCGCTGCGATCGTGTGTAACTGCAGAGGAGAAGCTATGGCAGGTGTGGCGGAACCCTTCACATATGCAGATAGCTCTGCTACGGCAGAAGCTTTAGCTCTTCGCCGAGGTCTTCAATTGATCAACCAAATTGGCTGATCAAATGTGTTGGTTGAATCAGACTGCCTTGAGGTTATCATGGCATGCAAAAGGTGATGTGGATATTTTGCCGCCTTACTCTGCGATCTTAGCGGATTGCTTTCTCTATGCCCATGACGTGAATTCAATCCGTTTTCAGCACTGCCCAACGGAAGCTAATGGCTTGGCACATTTCTTAATATGATGCTTTATGCTTCATATTACTATCTAATGATATGTTGCCATCCTATGATGTCTGAGTAGATTTTTGTTGTCCTATCGATAATTGGTGAATTGCTATGGTTGATTTGATTTGCTTGTGGTTATGTTGATGTCCTTTGGTGCCCATTATATAAGCGCGCGTGTGGATCACACCATAGGGTTAGTTGTATATTGATAGGACTATGCATTGAAGGACAAGGGTGACAGAAGCTTCTTCCTAAACATAGAAATTTACATACGAGATTGAAGGGGGACCAATATATATCTTAATGCTATGGTTGGGTTTTTACCTTAATGATCGTTAGTAGTTGCAGATGCTTGCTAATAGTTTCAATCATAAGTGCATAGAGTTCCAAGTAAGGGATGACATGTTAGCAGTGGCCTCTCCCACATAAAAACTTGCTATCGGTCTAGTAACGTAGTTAATTGCTAAGGGACAATTCCACAGATCCTACCACCACTAATCCACACTCATTTTACTAAATTGTTTCTTTAAACATCATCTAACTTTTATTTCCACGTTCTTTATTATCTCGCAAACCTATCCTACCACACCTACAAAGTACTTCTAGTCTTATTCTTGTTCTAGGTAAAGCAAATGTTAAGTGTGCGTAGAGTTGTATCGGTGGTCGATAGAATTTGAGGGAATATTCGTTCTACCTTTAGCTGCTTGTTGGGTTTGACACTCTTATTTATCGAAAACGACTACAAACGATCCCCTATACTTGTGGGTTACCACCTATCCATAAAACAACAACCGAACAAGGTACACCATCAGTGGCGGAGCTGCAATACTGAACCTAGGCAGACCAGTACAAAGCAAAAGCCCACTTTTTTTCCTCTCATAGTCTAGTCTGGCCTTAATACCTCACTGTTTTAGCTAATTAAGGTCTGGGTGGGCCATGGCCTATTTGGGCTGGATGTAGTTCGCATCCAGCATACACGGCCGAATGATGCAAGATGATGAAGCAACCTTCTTACAAAGCCAATCTTAGGGTAATCGGATCAAGCAAAATGCACGCAATTACGCGATAACATAGGAAGATCAGAGTACAACGACACGCCACATCCTGAAACACCTAAGCTTCATGATAACACCCTCAAGAGAGAGCACGACACAAACCGTCGCCGCTGCTCAGTCCACCAGACAAAGATTCATCTATGCACCACGTTCGATCACCCATTACTTATCAGTCACTGCAACCACACTCCTTACTTCTAGATCTTCGTTTTCATACAACTCCGTACAATGTTCATGTCATCTACGTACATAAAACAAACTAGCTACCATAATTCTACTCATCGTCATGGACATGTTGATGACCTTCTTGGCGAAGTCGTTGAACTTGTGGTTGTTGTTTGCGGGGTGAATTTCGGTGCCTCCTCCTCCTCCTCGTCTGTGACTGCGAAGACTTGTTCCGGTTTCACATCAGTCTCATGGAAAAAGCGGCAATTTGTCGCCACCTTCATCTCGAACTGGATGGAGCCGAGGATGGCATGTTCCTCTGTTGCCTCGTC
This sequence comes from Triticum aestivum, assembly GCF_018294505.1. Classification (NCBI taxonomy): domain Eukaryota; kingdom Viridiplantae; phylum Streptophyta; class Magnoliopsida; order Poales; family Poaceae; genus Triticum; species Triticum aestivum. Next base: position 585,126,554 of record NC_057800.1, read on the forward strand.
CGCTTGCAAGCTCGACCTCCTCCAACTCATCCTCCATGCCAAATCTACCATGCATGGCGCCTCCCCCTTTCATCTCCCGCACCACTCCTGCTCCAACGCTACCTCCACCTTCTCCTACTTTGGCTCTTCCCAAGAGTTTGGAGGCATTGTGCCTGGCTCGATGTGCCTGGACGGTGCTATAAAGACCTGAATCTGGTAGGATCCAAGTCTGCATACTTATTGTGCTATCCATGGATTGTAACTAGCACAGATAGTGACAAGAGTAGATATCAGTAAAATATACATCATTTACTACAAAACAATGGATCTAGGATTACATATACATACCATTGGCACAACTTAGTGTTGTCACATTACATCGAAAAAATAGATAATTCTAAGTTAGGGCTCCATCAACGTCATTGGGCTTGTTGAGTGTAGACTCATGACCCTTCACCTCTTAATACATTTGTCATCTGCACATGACAAGTGATGATGCGTAGGTGGAATGTACTTGCACGTTGCAAAAAATATATTATAACGGAGTATATATATGCAAGGTAAGTCAAAGAATTCCTAAGGGTTTTGTTTGTCGTTAAGCCAATTTTCACAGGCACTAAAATTTGCAAACTTTTTTAAATGTAAATATTTATTAATATATAGGGTTAGAGTGAAACACTTGGGTAGATATACCAAGGCTCAGTCTCCAACATGGATAAAATCATACTTAGGGCTGAAGTGAAATACAACATTGTGTTAAATCCCCAACTTAGAACCCTTAAATCAGAATTTTAGAAAAAAAAAGGAGTGATGCTTCTTCATTTCAAGTCCTTAGCTACTCAAATTGCCCGTAACGAAGGGCACGATTAGTCAATTAGGTTTGACTCTATAGAGTTTGTACATGTTTCTCACATGATACAATCAATCCAATTTTTTTGTTACGCACTTTAGTGCACGACTGTGAGGAGATTGTGATGACGCCTTTCCAAAGCGTCATCCTCCACTTAGTCCCACTCCACCCCTTTTCTGTGCCAATTAAGGCCCCTCTTCGATGGCAGTATCAAAGTAATGGATTTCGGTAAGAAAAACTAAGGCAGATCTAAAATAGCATGCGGCTATACTGGAAGTTACTTCACATTTTAACTTGGAAGATCTCGACTTGCTGCGGTCCTCACCAAAATCTATGTGCATGTCCTCAGTCGAGCACAATTACTCAAGTGTGCAATCCCCCCCCCTCCCCGGTCGGGCGCAATCACTTGGTGTGCAAGACTCCAGTTGGGCGCAATCACTTATAGACCTTCCATCGATCCATTTTGCCCAGAGAGTAGAAATAAACAAAACATGTTTTGTTTCAAAAAAATATCATAATACAATGCTCCACAAAGAGCAAGTTTAAAGGTTTTTAACAAGTTTCGCTTTTCAATCCATTCCTTTCTATAAACGTGGCCAAGCATAAGCATAAATATAAGCTTGACCTAGGGCTTTAACTAGCAATCTATTACTTCGTAAATTTTTGGTAAAACACTATACATCTTACAGGCACACCAGGCGCATCTCCACCTGGATATTCGCTCGACGCTCTGGGGTTAGCAATTTTAGTAGGTTACCTTAGTGTTGACCATGGAGGCCGACAGCCAACGACGTCAGAGCGGACTGTTGCACGGACGACGTCGTGGTAGCAGCATGGGCGGGAGGGAGAGGGAGGAATACGGATCGGTGACCTCTCAGCAGATTTATGGGTTTCCTTGTGGGTCTCATCAGTCGGTCCGATGTGGTGGGCGCATCCAGGCGTCCTCATATCCACCTCATATATGGTTTGTATTAAGGGGTGACAGGCAATTCAAACGTTTGAGCTAGGTTTAAGGGGTGTGGTTGGGTGCTAGTTTTAGGACACTTTTATGTACGATTGTAATGATCTATCACGTGTGATTGTAGGCAGTATTATGTTGATTCATCGATTGTAAATTGTTAAATAAAACTATAGAAATATTATTTTCCACGTAGGAGCTCATGATATTATAAAGAATCTATCATCATTCATCATATGTCTACCTGCAAAAAAAAATTCATCCATAATAGTATGTCTAATCAGATGTGACATGTGTATATACAGTGACAATGATTGATTGCAATTTGTCTGGGACACAATTATTATGATATATCCATCACGATCTTCTTAGTATTCGTTACAAAGATCTATCATTTCTGTGTACTAATGGAGTGTAACATTATATCAGTGAGGATGGATAATATTATGGTGGTGAATGCTCTTCGGCTGAATGAAGGTCGATCTATGGCGGCCGGTCCTGTGTCGGAAGATTTTCAAGCAACACCGGTTTCGGTTTTGTCTGGTCGGGCCGGCGGCCTGGTTTTTAAACCTGGTGTGGATGGATGCACCTTCTAGTTTTATTGCTAAATTCTTACCAGATGATATAAGTGTTATTTGATTATTAACAAAGCTATGAAGGCCTTTTCGTCGATTCTTTTTATAGAGACTGTCTACTAAATTAACCGTTGACGCCGCACCGATCGTACCCCCAACACTGTGTCGGTGCGTCTGAGCTCTCTGAAGCGTCCCCGTCCGGGATGTCCATGCTTGTTCATTTCATTCGTTCCGCAGTACCCGAAGCCGCATTTACGCATCATCAACTCAACTAAACAAAGGAGGGACGAGACACCAGCCTGGTGCATCTGCATTTGAAAAAGAGGATCGCATCAGACCGTTGCTTAGCACGGGGGCACACTCCGCCCGTTTTATTCCATTCCACGAAACCAGTCGCCACCCCCACGCTCCCGTCCCCGCCCGGCTCGATAAAAACAAGCAAGCAAAGGTTCCGTTAAGCCTTTCCTAATCCTAAGCCGAAAAGGAAAAGGGGTTTCCGAACCCGTCGGCTCGCAGCCAGCCAGCCAGCCACTAATCCCCAACGCCTTTTCCCCGCTCCGCCTCCCCCATCCCCCCTCTCCCCCCTCTAGAAGACTCGTCGCCGCGGCCGCCATTCCCGTCCGCCTCCTCCTCCCCCCCTCCAGT
>NC_057800.1:585130082-585137998 GCF_018294505.1 Triticum aestivum
TAAACCCTAGCCGCCGAACCCCCAGCCCCCCGCGCCAGCGCCCGAATCCGTCGCCCCGCTCGACCCAGGGCTCGCCGATTCCGGGCCGGCCCGCCGTGGGCTCTCCGTTTCCGCCGATTTTTTCTTTCCGGGCAAACATTTTTTCCGGGGGGATTTCCGCCTTCATCCGGTGGAGACATGGGGAGCCGGAGGGAGGAGGAGAGGAACGAGAAGATCATCCGCGGCCTCATGAAGCTGCCGCCCAACCGCAAGTGCATCAACTGCAACAGTGTGGTACTGCCCTCCTCCTCCTCCTCCTCCACTTGTTTATCGCGCCGCCGTTTAGCTGATTGACGCGTCTGTCCCGTTTCGCTTCGCGGATCGTTGACCCCGAGACTGTGAGTGAGGTTCGGTGATTTAGCTCGGATTTACGGAATTTGCTGTCTCTGCTGCGGATTATTTGTTCCCTCGCGTGTGTTGTGTTTAAGCTGCGGCTGTCGGGTTGGGGATGGCAAGGATTGCACTGTTACCTACCTATATCATTTTGCTTTAGATGGTTAGATGCTTGGCCGATCAATAGGGTAATTACCTTGATGGGTTGCATAAACTGTTAAATTTGTTGCCATTGGAGTAATCTAGGATTGCTGGTTTGGTCTGTTAATTCAGAAGGTCTGCCGAGATCCTCGTCACTTCTGTGCGCAGTTGCCGTTCATTTGTTTGCTAGTGTAGTTGCTTAGTTGGCTAAAAGTGCTGATAGTTTGCTGCTTTTAATGTCACTAGAAGCAATTTGTGTCGCTCTTGCGTATTTTTCAAGTTGTAGATTTGCTTACTATTTTTGTAAGGATGGCCGCTTAGTTGACTGAAAGGTCTCTACATTGCTTAACTTTTGTTGAATCCCACCTTTGTAATCTTGCGCTAAATATAATGAGGTTACTGTATTTACTTAACTCTCTGAATCATGCTAGATGCTGTTATATTGACATTTCTTTGAATCGCACTAATGTTTATTTTGGTGTAGGGGCCACAATATGTATGCACCAATTTCTGGACCTTTACATGCTTGTCATGTAGTGGGATACAGTGAGTATCTTACAACTTTGGGGATTTTCTTTGCCGCTTCAGTTCTTCCTTTTATTCTTTGGCCTTATATCTCACGTTTAGTTTTAGTTATATGCCAAATTCTCTGCAGAAAATTGTGATGTGGTATTTGATACTACCTCGCTCGCAAATAGATTACTTCCTAGAAAGTGTGCAATCGAACTCTTCTAACTTTGATGACTAATATATACAATATCATATAGATTGGTAAGTTGAAAATAGTATCATTAGTTTTGTCGTGAACAATACTTTCATGATATAATTTTTGTACAAAAAGTAATGGTCGTAGATGCATATTGGAGACCATTTCTTTACAGAGGGGGTATTTATGAACGGAGCATACTTTATGATACAAAGGAGTAGATACTCTTTGTTGTCGTGAAATAGTTAACAATCCAATATCACAATGTCTCACACTATTCCACTCTATTCTTACTGCATATGTGCATATGGAATTTTCCATATAAGACTCTAGGGCATGAGGTCATTTCATGATTATCATGAGATGGTCTCTAGATTAGCTAATTTCTCAAACTGAACATCCCACTAGTCTCCTGAGATAGCCGCATGTAGCCACTTCGCCATTTGCTGAAATAGATGATGAAGTTATGCTGTCTTGTTAAGCTATCCTCAGTTACTGCATTTTCCTGTCGTGCCCTTAATAGTAATTTTTATTCTGTGTTTGATATAACAGCCGTGAGTTCACTCACCGTGTTAAATCAGTGTCAATGTCTAAATTCACTACCCAAGAAGTGCGGGCTCTTGAACAGGGTGGTAACCAGGTAACTGTGCTCAGAACTGTTCTACCGTTCCCATCTCGAGTTACTTGCTCAACTTTATGACTTACATCAGAGTTGGTAACTAACTGCAGCGAGCACGTGATATCTACCTAAAAGATTGGGATTGGCAGCGAATGAGATTGCCTGACAACAGGTGAGTTTGTTTCATTCTTAAGTTCCTTTTAGTCACGTCCTGCATTCTGTGCTATGAAAAACTGCTATATTTCCTCTTATGCTACCAAGTAACTTTCTGTTTCAGCAAACCAGATAGGATAAGGGAATTTATCAGAACTGTTTATGTAGACAAGAAGTATGCTGGTGCGAAGTCCACCGACAAACCAGCCACTGATAGTGAGGTAATGAGTTAGTAAAATCTAAAGAGTGATGGTCTTTAATTCTGGACATATAAGTGCCGAATTTCCCCTCATCTAACAGTTGAACATTTCTAACACTGTTCATGCTGCAATCCTTTTCATTATTAGCCACACATATGTGCTAACTATACATTCTAATTTTTCAACAGAGTGTAAAGGGCAATGAAAGTGAAACAAGAAGACCTGACTCCTATCATTCATACTCGCAAAGCCCACCTTATGATTTTCAGTATGAGGATAGACGATATGGTAAGCAAGTTAACACGCTTGCTCGGAGGCCTTCGGATAGGGCACTCTTTGATGGGAAACTCGGCAGCCTATTGTACAGTCCTGGTCGTTCCAAGGATCAGATGCATGAAGATCGATTTGCTAATGAGAGTCACGGATCAAGATTTTCTGACTTTTCAGCCTCAAGCACCAGTGACTTTAGAAACGATGTGCTTTCTCCTAGCTCTCAGGATACAGGGTACAGCAGCCCTTCTGTTCACCATTCAAGAAATGTATCAGCTGAAAATCCTCAATCCCAAAGACATCCAAATGCAGTTTCACAAATAGACTCTAATGGAGGTCGTCGTTCACAGGTTATTGATCCTTCCATCTGCATCTTCACTTTGCAGTAAAATTACCTATTCACTTGTGCAATTCTTGAAGTAGATTGGGTAAGGCATAAAATATATCTTCTTCATATGTGCAGCGAACAGCTTCTTCTGGGAGTTTTGGATCGTTTGATGGTAGCTCACCATCTAATAAATCAGTTGATTCAGGTGTCCTACCTGATGCATCTACAGAAAGGCCAGTGCCCTCTGCTGCAAACCGTCAGAGTGGGGCATCTTCTGTAGCTCATTCTACACAACCGTATGCCTTGCAGCAGAGTGCGAATTCTTCAGCCAGCCAAATTGCCCCCCAAGAATCTCTGCGGCATTTGCCTGTTTCAGCCCAATCACAACCACAACCAACGGCTTTCACTAATCAAGACCTCTTTGACATGTCAACATTGCCGCAACCCGTTGTTTATGCTCCACCAATAGATTTGTTTGCCGGCTTTAATCAACAGACTGCATCAGTTCCTAATGGTCATTCGGATGTTGTTAAAGAAGCTGTGCATAATGCTGTGGTTCAGAAGGTTGTCACGACTTCATCGTCTGTATCAGCAGAAGCAGTCCCCACATCTCATCCTGTGCACCAAGATCTCTTCAGTCTGTCAATAGCGCAGGACCCAGCAACTTCCTCTTCCCCTCCGTCAGTGGATCTGTTTGCTGGCTTTGACCAACAGCTGCCACCTACGTCTAGTGTTCATCATATTACACCAGCAGCTCCATTGCCTGCTAATGAAGGGTGGGCATTCTTCGACACACCTCAATATGGTTCGTCAACTTCTGTTTCAAATGTGCAAGCTCAGGTGCCTGCTGCATTGCCAAGTGTTGTTGCCAAAGCAATTGATCGATCAACATTGCCAAATTCACCACCAAGTGCCATCATGTCGCAAACATCTCCGCCTACTATGGACCAGTGGAGTTTAAATGCTGAAGAGGTGAAAATCCCTGTCTCCAAGGAAAACTCCCAGGTACTTCAGCATTCGGTATATAAAGCTGTGAAGCTTGCTGCAGCTTTACTTTTACTGAGCTAAATATGAATTTTGATTTCCTTGGTTGCTTCCTAGGACTGGAATGCCTTTGGTGAATCCACTGGGAACATGCCTAATAATGTGTTTGCATTCAATGATATGCCTCAAGTAGCACCTCATCAATTTGCCATACCCAGTGTTCCATACATGGAATCCAGAACTTCGCAGGTGTGTGTAACTGGCGTTTTGATCACTTTAAAAAGCTGAAAAAAACATATTTCTTTATTTCTCAAAGAAGGCTGGACTGAACAGTTTGAACCATTCTTTTAGGACTTGGTTAGGGGTGAGCCTGAAAGGTCAACTCCTGGGGATATATTCCCTGGCTTCAATGTCTCTCCTGGTGTCCTGGCTGAGCCATCATTTCCTGCACCACTTCAACCCCAACTGGTATGTGTTCTCCATGATTGAAGGTTCTCTCCTCATGCTTCCCTGACATTCGTTCCATATGATTGGAAGCTAGCTTACATGGATATATATGTGGGATGGTTTGACATATGATATGTATTTTGTGTTTCCCCATGATCTAATTTACTGCGGTACTTGCTAAAATGTAAGTTCTATTAAGGTGATACGAGGCCTTACAGTTCTCTAGCTCTTACTGCATGTGTATCGAGGCATGCTACATGCCTTCTCCTGCCTTTGCATGCTTGGATTGTGACTGCTTTCATGTATGTATACAAATTGTTGGTGTAGGAAAGATTTGCGATGTTGTATTTGCTTTATTTGCCTGTCATGGGGCTACTGGACAACTTGAGCCATTTTACCCCAGTTCTTTTTAACTGATCTTTTGAATCTGGTTTCAGGGCATGGTGTCTCATGCTGGAAAATCAACAAATCCGTTTGACATGGCATTTGAGTCTGATGTTGAAGCCATCGACATGGTGTGTAACTGTACTGCTATTTTCTGGTTTGCACTTATAACTGTTTGTAAACACACTGATGTTGAAGCCAACGACATGGACTACTAATAGTTCCTCTTGTTTGTAAACACACTGTAAGCTTTAGAATAAACCGTTGCTGACTAACACACGATATCCTTTTACATTCTTCTCTTATTGGGTGCTACTCCCTCCGTTCCGAATTACTTGTCTTGGATTTGTCTAGATACGGATGTATCTAGACTCATTTTAGTGCTAGATACATCCGTATCTAGACAAATCCAAGACAAGTAATTCGGAACGGAGGGAGTACTTCAGAATGCAGTTGTTTCAGTACTGCCAAAACCCTGTCACAAGGGAAACCTCTGTTTCTTTGTGTTCTTATTTATCATCTTTTCTATTCCTCTTTTCAGTTTATGGATTTGACCTCACTACAAGCAACATTGCCGGATACTCATCTTCCCGCAGAATACTCCATCAACTTAGCAGAGCCATGGATGTCTCAGAATTCTACCGTGCCATATATTCCTTCTGCATCTCAGGGTAATCCGCCTCTTCATGCCAAATTGATCGTCAAGCAGAAGTACACAAGTAGACGAACACACTAACTCTCATTGTTCATATACATTATCTTATTCTTTGTTGAGTCCAGGAGGGTTGTCGTACATCCCGGGGCAAGTACAAGACTCCCATATGCTGTAAGCTCCTCCGACACCTGTTCTTATAGTTTGTAAGACCTTATGTTTTACATGATGCCCTGTAACAGGAACTCAGCACAGCAAGGACAGTTTCCACCAAGAAATCCATTTGATGAATGAGAGTTGCTGGTGAAGAACGGCGCTGATGATGAACAGATGAGGAGAGCCGATTTGCACCGCTCGGAACCCAAAAGGACCATCGGGTGTACTATATGCTTGAAACCAGAAACAGCACAGTAGATATCTTTCGATTTCACTGTCTCACTCTCAGCTTTCCTGTATATTGCTAGAAAGGAATGTGCAGAATTCTATATGGCCGGTGCGCTGGAGTCTTTTCACCTGAAGCAAAGCTGCTGTGTCCTTCAGCTCTGTTGTATATTGCTGTGTGGTGGTTTTGTGAAAACCATGAGTCTGCTTTTATTTTCCACAGTCTGTCATTTGCCCGTGGTTTGGGTCTGTGTTCTATTTGAATCAAAATAGGATATTATTGACTCATTTTCAGAAGCAGGGGATCATCCGCATTCTTCGGTCCTTCGTGATCTTTATCTTTAAGCAAAAGTACGGTGGCTCGTCAACTGACTGAATTTGTTGTGAGATGTTACTTGAATTGGTGCTAGCTTGCCTTGTTCATCACATCTCCCTCATTAATGCATTTATACTCCCTCCGTTCCGAAATATAAGTCTTTTTAGACATTTCAAATGGATTACAACATACGGATGTATGTAGACATAGTTTAGAGTGTAGATTCACTCATTTTGCTCTGTATGTAGTCATCTGTTGGAATCTCTAGAAAGACTTATATTTGGGAACGAAGGGAGTACATGTTAATCATATGGATACTATTAAAATGGAGCTATTGCCTTGTTCATCTCATCTCCATGCCGCTGTTCACCCTTCTTTCGCCATCACCCCTCATCATGCACGTGCCCCTCGGGCTGTAGTCGTTGTTGTTGAACCCTTGAATCGATCCGAAGAACCTGACACTAAAGCTCGTTGTTGTGTATGCACAACGAGAAAACCTAACCTCACCGTCTCAAGGAGCTGGCAGGAATATGTTGGCAGGAATATGTGCTGGATCTATGTCTAATTGGTCCCGAGAGAGAAACTTGAAGAGAATCGAAGCCCAAAAGACTAACTCAAAGAAGAAGGGTCGCCATTTGTCCAAGCGTCGGTCTTGCGAGAACTAAAACAATAACCTATCTACTAGCCGGAGCCAAGTTATTACTTCCCGACACTTACGTCTAAGCAACCAAAGAAAATGGATCACTTCTATTCTTTTGGAGATCATTTATATCTTCTCTAAACACTCTTATATTTCCTTACGAAGGGAGTACCATGTAAACAAGATGCCAAAGACGACAAAGCTCACGAGTCACGATGATATAAGAAAATTCCTTACATAACACTATCTTAAACTTTGCTTCCCTATTTAACATCAATAATTTTTTCTTCCTTACCCAACACTAAGGCTAAAATTTATGCCTTTTATAACATTTTCATTACTTCCGTTAGCACATACCATTACTCCATTAGACACTTGCCAGTTCTGTTTAGTGGACAAAACTGCCCCTGCTCGCACGGAAAAAAAGAGGCCGAGCCGGCAGCTCTCTCCCGACCACGACTCGTCCTTGTCGTTTCCCCCTCTTCTCCTAACCCTAGCTACCGGTGGCGGCGCCAATCCTCCTAGCAGCGGCGACAACAATGCTCCTGGAGGCGTCGGGGACTACGCGATAGGCTGGGGGAGATGGAGGGCGACTACGCTGCGAGGGCAGCCAAGGAGCGGCTTCAAATGGCCGGCACAGGGGTTGCAACATCCTCCTCTTCCACAGCCGACCAGCCCCCATCCTTGTCTCCGCCCTAGCCGCCCCTCCCAGCCCCGACCATCATGTGATCTGCGCCGGCCGAAGCAAGCTGATCGACAGCGACCTCAAGGTAAAATTGCTTCTTTGGTCAAGTGAAAAAAATGTTGCTTCTTTGGTCAAGTGAAAAATATTGGACACAAGTTGCACCAGGGGTAAAAATGTCTTTCCAGGTGTCGTTTAACACCCTTAGTAGGCAAAATGGATGGAAGCGTCACAAAGGGAGCACATTTTATACTTGGTGTTATATAATGAAGAAATAGTTTTCCGGTGTCAGATAGGGATTTTTTAAGACAATATTAAATAAGGAATTCTCTCATGATATATTGATAGCCATACATAGTTACATACGCAAGAGCCAGATCAAAATACGAAAGTACCTTTGTACGAAGAGGTTTGATTACTGATAAAATGAGTGGAAGAGCTGCTCGGTCAAAGACATTCTCTCAAGTAGCAAAGGCATGTGCTCCTGGTGTGAAAGTAAAATAAAAAAATTCAAAAAATTATGATTTTTTTTGTGGCATACTTCCGCAAATGTTTGTTGTGCATGCAAAATTTTATCATGAAATCACATTGTGAAAGTCATGCAAAAAAAAAAAAAATCAGAGCTTCAAAATGCTTTTGTA
>NC_057800.1:585138267-585176570 GCF_018294505.1 Triticum aestivum
GGCCCGGCGACCCCGGCCAGCCCCCGCCCCACGCCCTCCCCATGCACCAGCAGCAGATGAGCCCCGCCGCCTTCCCCGGCTTCGGCGCCGCCAACCCCATGGCGGCGGTGGCGGCGGCCAACCCCTTCCTCGCGATGCAACTCTTCGGCCAGGCGCAGCAGCTCCAGAACCTCGGCTACCTCGCCGCCGCCGCGCTCCAGCAGCAGCAGCACCAACAACACCACCACCACCAACCGCAACAGCAGCAAAATCCCTTCTTGCCGGGAGGCTTCCCGCCGAACCCCAATCAGTTCGGGGCCTTCTCTGGCCCTCAGGCCGGCTTCAACGGCGGCGGCGTGTTCCGGCCTGGTGGTGCTGGGTTGGCCGGGCCTCGGCCGCCCCTGCCGATGATGGGCGCTGCCTGGAATGGTGGCAGCGGCGGCAGCGGTGTCGGGGTGAACGGCCCGCCGAGGCCTGCGCTGAACGTTGATGGGAAAGATCGGAACAGTAGTGGAGGGGTCGGTCAGGTTGGTGAATCATTTGCTGCATAATAACACTACGCTTTTAGCCTTTAGGATCATATCAGCGCACTGTAGCGGTTATTGAATTTTTTTTTACTCCATTCTTCTTCTTTTTTCGATCAGTAAATAGTTGTGATTGTCCTTTTTGTTGCAATTTCCCCCACTAGCGGCATATTTCACTGGGATAGCTGATCAGCTGTCATGTCTTTCAGAGTGATGTTCTCTATGGGTGTTAGCAGGACCATTTAGGATCAGGACACCGTGACGGCATTCTGATAATGATGAATGGCAATGCTGTATTGTTTGGCTACCCAAGCATGATGTTTCAGTATACAAATATTTTTTGACTGCGCCCAAATAGTTAGTGTACTGCCTGCCACACACCAGGGAATTTTCTATTGGAGTATTGGTATCTCTTGTTTACAGTATCTGTGCCTATGGGCACAACTAAGCTCCATTCTGAATGCCATTCTGCTTTTTTGGGGGCACAAATTTGTCCTTCTCAAACTTTCTTACTTCTCATAAATGTGTGAAAAGTGCTTTTGTGATTGTTTTGGAACGTATATCCGTGAACATATCGGTTAATATTACTGTTGCTGTTATGAATTGGTAATATGATCGCTATATCATCACATACCTCTCACGAGCAGACCTCGGCTTACAACTTTTGTTGTTGTTACTTAGATGTACTGGTCCCTGTTAATGTACAGCACAGGTCTGTGATCTAATTGATGTTTCTCTTAATTTGTCACAGGTAAACCAAACTAATAACAAATCAGATGGCATCTCTCATGTTGCCTCTGAAAATGGTGTGAGGAATAATGCAGCAGATCAGAAATCCCGATTTAACCCTGGAAGAGATGGTAAGGATGGAAGGCAGTTTGGTCCATCTGGTGGAAGAGGGAGAGGAGATAGTAGGGGTGGAGGGCAATTCAATCCATCTGGTGGAAGGGGGAGAGGAGATAGTAGGGGTGGAGGGCAATTCAGTCCATCTGGTGGAAGGGGAAGAGGAGATGGTAGGGATGGACGGTTTAGCCCATCTGGTGGCAGGGGGAGAGGGAGAAATTTTAATCAAGGCCGTGGAAGAGGTACCGTTCTATGCTTATGGCATACAAACAGAACTTACCCTGTGTCACCTCATGCTTTGGAACATGCATAGGGGGCCGTGTTAATCAGAATTAAGCAGGGCTGCAGGAGCGTCCATAAGTCTAATTGCATGATAACTCATTTCTACAATGCATTGTTTTCCCACTAAAAAAAGTAGAACCTGCATGATCGTCAGTTAGCCTTGAACTCTTAACTTGTGATGCGTTTGACATAATGTGTAGCTTCATTTTAAGTGCTTATAACTGCAAGGAAAGTAGGAAGCAAAGGAACAATGAAATCTTTGAACAGAAGGCATGAGGTTACTTGTACATAAGGTTAAAGAGGAGGCTAAGTGCCCTCTGGTCAATTGGATTGACTCTTTAGCTTAAGGTCCCATGTATATGTCTTGCTGTGTAGTCTAGTCCACTGCATTCCTTGTACATATCGTGTGTAAATTGTAATTTTCCTGTCAGGGCCTCCCCTACAGAATCTTGAAAAAAAAAACTGCAAGGAAAGTACAAATGAATATGCTGCAGTTCACATCTTATCTGCCACAGTTGCGTATAACTTTGTGCTATTTTATGATATACATCGAGTCACGAATTTGATCACCATAGCTACATGATAGAAGAGCATGCCATACAATATCATTAGTATTCTAACTACCATGAGTTACTTTATCATCTTTTCAGGAAGAAATGACTGGAGAGAAGGAAAATGTAATTTTACAAGTAGTGACAGTCCAATATCAGGAGATTGTCACATTGACAGCCCAGCATCTGAAGGAGTTCGAAAGTATGTCATGCTGAATGCTGATATATTTTTCATATACATAAGTGTATAATTGGTATTGAAAACGAGTTTCATTACATGTTTTGGTATCTGCATCTCTCCTGGTCTGTGCATAGTAGAAAACTGTCTTCATCATTTCTAGTGCTAACTACCAACTAGCTTGTGGTAACAAATTTCTGTTACTCAGCTAGATGCCCACATTTCTGTCTAACCACCAGACATTTCATGTCACTTTGTTCTAAATTATTAAAACATGTTCGTGGCCGTCTGGCAAATGATTGAATCCTTGTATGTTGTTCTAGCAAAAATAAAAGTTCATCGACTAAAGTAACAGAATTGAACAAGCCGACCTAAACTTTTTGACGCCTATATTTTGTTGTTAACTTGTTATTTGTTGTTCTTCAGTTCACATGTTCTTAGACTATCTCATTTGTTACCAATTTTGTATTGATTTAGTATATACTTGCAGGCGCCCTCCTATCATTTATGACAAAAAAGAAGTTAAACAGTGGGTTCAAGCACGCAAGAAAAACTACCCTACAAGTGCCAACATAAACAAGGTCAATGTTTATATATTTATGTTTTTTATTAGTTCTGAGCAACTTTATGTCAACATGGAAGAAGCATTGACTGACTGCTGACCTTATAATACAGAAGTTGTGTCAGAGTCAATTGGATGAGCAAAAGAAAGATGAAGAGGCCCAAATGCGCCGCCGGGTAAGCCGCTCTAGTACTATGGTTCATGTATGTCTTCTCTAGATTTTAAACGGAAGAAGAATTGATCTATTTAAGTGGTTCTCTTTACTACGTATGAAAGACTTCAGGTTTATATGTCTAAATATTCAGACGACGCTGTTCCAATATTTCCATCTACTACACGCGTTAATCTTGAATACTCTTGTTTCATTTGGTGCAGGAACTCAAGGAAGTTATAGCAAAGCAGAAGGAATTGGGTTTGGAACTCCCTGAACTACCACCTGGCTATCTGTCTGACACTGAGGGTCAACCCAGGGGACGTCAAGGCAATGAAAAGGAAAGTAATTGGAAGACTCGACAGGGGGGTGGTCGTTTTGGAAACCGAGGGCGTGGCCGTGGTCGGGGCCGTGGCCGTGACAATAAGCGACAGAGGTCTGACGACAGAGAAGATTTTCAGTCTAAAAGACCGAGGGAGAGGAACAACAATAGTCGTCGTCATGATGGTGGTGCGATGACCAAGAGTAGGGAACCAACCCTCTTGCAGAAGCTTCTTAACTCTGATATCAAGAGGGACAGGCACAGGCTTCTGCACACGTTCAAATTCATGGCCTTGAACAATTTCTTCAAGGACTGGCCTGCTAAGCCGCTGGAGTTCCCTATTGTCAAGGTGGACCAGATAGAGCTTGGAAGTGATATTGACGAGGAAGACTCAGATGATGACTTGCCGGATGCCGAGACGGCCAAGGACTGCAGCCTCGGTTTGAAGGAAAACGGTGATCAGCCGGAATCGAGCTCCAGCGATGAGGAGGATGAAAGTGAGGACGGCGACGAAGCTGACGACAAGGGTGCTGATACTGAAATAACCGAAAAGGTTTCAGATGAGGATTCCGACGCAGAGCAATGCGAAGAAGGTTTCTCAGATTTCTCAGCCTGAGTTTCTTGACTAGAACCCAAGTATGTGACCGTGTTTTGCATGTATAGTTACAGAATATTTGTAAGCCTTCTCACAACTTTATCCTGTTGCCGTGAGCTATGATTTCGTTGTAATGCTTCTGAATGGTAAAATGATATCGTTGTTGCAAGAAACAGCAGGCACATGTGATGTACTTGTAAGGGTATCATTTGTGCACTTTTGGCTTTTTACATGCAGTCGATGCCCTAATGTTGTTTTCTCTCTGCATCTCTGTCCGAGCCAAACAGTGGGCAGGAAAAACAGCATAGGCCCAGTTAAGTACTTTCTGAAAAAGATGCCATACAGAAAAAAAAAATCTCATACAGAAAATTGTAGAGAAACATAATTTACAACTTGCCATGTTTTAATTTATAAAAATGTCATGCTATATAATACTCCCTCCATCAAGTTAGTACAAAGTTGAGACACTTATTTTGAGACGCAGGGAGTTTGAAACTGCCATCAACTAATTTATAAATATAAATTACAGATTGAAAGGAAAACTTAGAAGAAAGTTTCTACTAGAAACACATCTAGACCATGATCATGGAAAATCATAGAAAATACTTACGCAGAAAATACCCCCTACCTTCAGCTCCTAACCCCCAACCCCCCATCCAAAACAAGGATTGGAAGACATCTAGACTTGGCATGATTTAATGAACAATTTTTGTATGCAAATTTGCCATGTATATGATGAAAAAATTATGTAAAAGTTGCATGTGAACATTTCTCATGGTAAAGAAAACATTTAAAAAATATATTTACCATGCTGGTTGTAATAAAATTGCCATGGTAACACTAAAAAAATGTAATGGAAGTCTTTAGACTGTGATTGAAATGAAGTTGACATGAGAGATTTTTTTAGAAAATTAGTGAAAAAGGAAAAAAAAATCCTTGTTTTTTTAGAAAATTGCTCTAACCCTGCTTATTTTGTTGTGTTGTTGAACTAAAATTTTCATGGCTGTGAAAAGAAGTTGCCATAGTCCAGGGAAAAATAAATTGCCCTGGCTCTGAACAATAAATTTGCCATGTCTGTAAAAATCAATTTTTCATGGTCTCTCAATGCAATTTGCCATGCCCCCCAAAAGTTTGAATTTTAAAAATAAATGTAAAAACAAATTTGCCATAGAATATTCAAATAATTTGCCATGGTATACATGAAATAATTTATCAAAAATTCTAATTTGCCATGGTATGTACAATAAATTTGCCATGCTATGAACAATAAATTTGCCATGCCCAAAAAAAAGTATCAAAAAGAATTTGCCATGATAAGTTCAATAAAAATGCTGTGGAACTTACTACACGTTTGCCATGGGATGTGATTTTTTTGCCATAGTATATCCAAAGCAAAAATGTCATGGAATTTCAAATAATTTGCCATGTTATACACAAAAGAGCACTGTTGGGCTAGGGACAACGAGAGGGAGCGCCTTCAGAAGACGAAAAAAGAAAGAAAAAAATAGCCCAATTCTAGTGTCGGCGGGCAACGACGTGGTGTCGGCCTTCGTGCGTGGTGGTCATTGAAGGTAAGGAACGCAGCGAGAACGGCACCGAAGTAGAAGCGGCCGTGCAAGGGGAAGATAATTTTTTGCAACTTGCCGCGGCCGTTCAAATTTGAGAGCCACAAAGGATTCTTCTCAAAAAAATTGCAACTTGCTGCGGCCGTGAGATCAGCTATTGTTTTAGGAACGAAACAAATGAACCTGTTTGATTCTCTTGGCAATCCTCCGTATCCGCTCGTCCGCCCGGCCAATAAGGGTGTGTTTGGTTATTGTTGTGAACAGTTTCTGCATCACATACATTTTTCAACCCAGTTTGATTGAACAAAAACAGGCTCTAATACTTTGCAAGTTGTTTAGTTGTCTGCATCTAGTGTTTCTGTATTAGGTAATACATAAGTGCATTTTGTTTGGTTGCCTGCATTGGTCCAAGCGGCACATAAACATGACGTTTGGTTGCATACGACGTACATGTTGTGCTTACCTTAGTTGGTCAGTTTACCCACAATGATCACACCTAGCACACCAACGCCACAACACAACAATAACGATGAATTGGGCGAAGATGATGAAGTTCTTCAGCTTCAGCGCAAACTGACGATCTACCTTGACACCTCCAACTTTGCCATCGTCAACACTGCTGCCTCCCTGCTTTCGCACCCAGTCGAAGTAAGCTTGTTCTGCTGCCTGCCTACTCTTCAACCCTCTATGGCTGTTGTTGCTATATGTGCCACTTGTGCACTGACTTCTTTCCATGAACTGTAAACCCCTAGCAAATCAATGAAGTACACAAGTAGCAAGCAAAGTAGCACACAAACAATAACGGAGCAGAAGAGAAGAAGTAAAGCATGCATGATCATACGACATAGCAAGTTCTACCTAGCACTACTTTGGTGTTAACCTACCACCACATTCAAAAGAGGATATCGTTCTACCACCGCAAGTTCACCATCAACGTGAGGGGTTAGTATATACCACCTCACCAAAATATACAGACCATCAAATAGTTTTTCAGCCCTACCTACACAAAATGTACGTCGTCGTCGTCATTGCCATCGTCGTCGTCGTCGCCACCGCCATCGCCGTCGGGGATCATGCACGCTCACAGGCAGCACTACTCTAGCAGTAGTGCTTGCCCAGCCAGCTCCTGAAGCACAACACCTTGTGAGCGTCTGCGATGGCAACGAACCCAACACCCTGGGCCTTGTTGTCAAGAAGGTGGCTGAGAGCTGCCATGAGAGCCTCATCGTCGAGGGGCTTGCACTCCCTGATGGTTGTTGCCACCTCCTTCACCGCCTCAGTCATACTGCAAAAGACATTGATCTCCTCCTCCATCAGGCCTCCTCTCTTCCTCTTCCTATCATGGACGGGGTCAAATGGCTTGTTGAAGGGCTTCACGAAGGGCTTGTCAGGGCCATCAAGGACCTCGACGTCCGGGGTCCCAGGGAAGTTTGGCATGGGAGAACCAAGAGGCTCCCCCGAGCCCATGGCATGCTTCCCAGTTGCCAGCCCGAAAGAGAAGATGTGCTGCATCTGGTTGTAGTTTTGTATGGGTGTTTTGAGAAACTCAACGTCCCTTGGGTGATCCTAAGAATGAAACACAAGTGTTGTTAGTTGCGATTAGGACTAGTCAATGGTGGACAGTATGAAAGGAAGAGGGCCGTGAGCTAACCGCGACATGCTCGGTGTAGTGTTCTGCTTCCAGAACTATGGAGTAAGTGTTCTCATCCCATGAGGCGCCGATAAGGTCTCTCAGCTTGGACACTTGGATCCATCGAC
Source organism: Triticum aestivum (assembly GCF_018294505.1). NCBI lineage: Eukaryota > Viridiplantae > Streptophyta > Magnoliopsida > Poales > Poaceae > Triticum > Triticum aestivum. The sequence continues at coordinate 585,145,578 of NC_057800.1, forward strand.
ATCTCCACTTTCTCAGGTGGTTGTACATCTGGGTGGCAGACACCTCCTGGCCACAGAACTCGAACACCTGCTTCGCAACGGTGTTCAAGTGCACCTCCTTGAAGCCCTTGTCAGTTCTAACTCCACTAGAGATGAGCTCACACATCTTGTTCCGCACGAACGTGGACATGAACGACTGCCACTTCATGTTGTTCGACCTACCATCTTTCTTTGCCTTTGTTGTTGCTACCTTGAGTGCAACGGCAGCAGCAGCAGTAGCAGGAGTTGGCTCAACGAGCACTACTGGCACATAGAGGGAATCAGACGCGAACACCTCTAAATCAGGTGCCTTCTCGAACATAGGCTGTGAGTCCTCGACAAACGATGGAGCAAACTGGCTGTCGGACAGGACAAGGGTCTGACTAAGATCTTGCGTTTGCGTGGTCATGTCCTACAATCGTAGCACGATTGACAATAAGTATAGCACACAACATACCAGACAATCCATAAAAGAAGGAGCATACATGTACACGGTTCATCACTATCATAGCAAGCACATACTTCATCACTATCATACTAAGGCCAACTCCACCGCGCGACCCCAAACAGACGTCCATTTTGTCTGGATTCTGTCCGTTTGGGTAGGGATTTGGGGTCGTGTCCGGGCGTGTCCTGAGATGCGGTGGCCGTGCGCCCAGCGCGCGGACGCATCCCGACCGCATCCTGTCCGCATGCATTTTTCTTTGCAAGTCCTTAACTTTTTTTTCATCATTCATTTTTGGTACATGACAATACATCATCACATTTTGACTAGTAAAGCAAGGCCAAAGAAAATAAGAACAATAAGAATACATTTTAGAAGATAGCCAACTTCCATAACTTCCCCCTTGAGTTGGGTTAGGGCCTTCTCGATGCACTCATTGCTGATCTGTGGAGGAGGCTCGATCTGGCATCCTTCTTTCTTCTTCAAGCCAGAAGTAGATGTTGCTTCCTCAGACCTAGTCTCGTGTCTAGCCTCTAATCTAGCAACAAGTGCACTTGTCTCATTTACAACCTCTATGCTAGCTAAAAGTGCACAAACATGTACTAAATTTCACTCTATCAATATATCGATGTACTCTTCTTCCCAATACCAAAACTTGCATCCATTCTACACAACAAAATTTGAAGTTAGCACAACTAGTCAAATCTAGAGCACAAACCGAAGCTAAAAAAAGCGCATACCCCATCATTTAAGCACTTGATGAACACCCATCCGGGATGTTCCGGCGTTGTAGACACGCGGCGCACGACCATCCTTGGGCAGTGGTCGCACTTAATGAGTGGCAACAGTGCGCCGGCGAGCTTTTGGGCAAGCACCGAGCCCGGTCGGCCGCCATTTGTGTATCTGCCGGCGGACCACCGACGGTGCAGATCCGAGCGGCTAGAGGAGGAGCCACTGCCTGCATGTGCCCTTGCGGCCCTGCCAGGGCCTTCTGACGAGGTGCCCGGCCAGTCCATGGCGCGGCCAGGCCTCCCACAACCGGCCGAGCTCAAGACCGACCGGATCCGCCCCAAAACCGGCCGGCGGGTGCGCAAACCAGGTGGCCATGGTTGGGTAGCTCGGCGGCGCCTAGGGGAAGGGGTTGGGTGAGCTTGCGTCCGAACTGCACGGCTGCAATGGCAGCGGCGGCGGCAGCGAGGGGAAGAGTGGGGAAGAGTGGAGGGGGTGCGGCCGGAGGGAGGGAAGAGGGCGGATAGAAAAAGGCCCGTCTTGTGCCACCGGCGGGCGAGCCAGGGGAGGACACGCGCAAACGACCCGCGCATCCGCGTGGTGTCCGTTTCATCCCAAAAGCGGCGCAAACTTGGGCCGCGGATGGGTCGAAAGCGGACACAAAGCGGACAAAAGTCCGTTTGCCCCCGTGCGCTGGGCCGCCTTTTTTGTCCCTTTTGACCCCAAACGGACGGGGCCGGATAGGATAGGGTCGCGCGGTGGAGTTGTCCTAAGTACATATGGTTCATCGCTATCATACTAAGCATACCGGACAATCTATAAGCACGAACATACATCTACAACAAATAACATGCTACAAATGGACCACCAATAGCTACAAATCACATATCTAAGCACGAATCAACACAAGCACAAGGTTCAACTTCAAACTCTACTACTAATCTAGCCTACCACATGCTTGAACATCTAGCCCTACCACAAATTGCAATCAACCATACCAGCTCACAGATCAGACCACTAATCAACCTTGCATCTAAATCAAACCCTATCTACAGCTCAGATCTAGCTAGAAGGAACAGAAAGAAAGGGGGATTGAACTCACAGAGGCCATGGCTGCAGCTTGAGGACGAGGGGGGGACAGTCGTAGAAGATCAACGCCGGCCGGTGAAGGAGCGCCGACGCCGTGGACCGCTGACCGATGAAGATGCGCTGCTTACCTGCTCGTCGGTGCCGATGCGTGTCGGCGGGAAAGCTCGAACGGAGGAAGAATGGTGGCGGGAGTTGGGTGGTGAGGGAGGGGGCTAAATGGGGGTCAACTCGGCGGGAGGTGAGCCGAAATCCTCCCGCTGGTTTTTTGGCGACGCGGGCGAGCTCGCGCCATCTCCCGGGTCGCACGAGGAGAGAAATGCGCCGCCCTCCTCTGCCTCGCCCGAGTCAAGCTCGCGAGCAACTGCCGATTCAGACGTTTTTCCTGGGCCTGGCCTGGACGTGCTTTAAGTTCCGTGCGATGCGGGCCGCACAATAAACGCAGGCAACCAATCGGGTCAAATTCTTCCTACGCGGGCCAGACCAGGCCACATGCATGCACCGTAAAATAATACCTGGACACACCGGAGCTGTGCCACGGAACCCGCCTGCGGCTATAGCGTAGTGGAGGTCACGAGTTCACCACCCACCAACCTTACCAAGAGTGAAGCAGAGGTAGTGGCGGAGCCAGAATTTTTGTGAAGCCTGGGCGAGTTTAAGCCTAAGAGCAACTCCAATGAGTCGACCCAAACGGATGGCGTTTTTGTTGCTTTTTGTTCGTTTGAGTCGGCCGCTTGCCCGCCGTCCGCCCTCTTTTAGTTTTGGGTCGGAAGTGCACCCAACGGGCCGACCCATTTCATGACCGCACACGTTTAAGATCATGACGTTGCCCTGGTTTTGACGCTCCAGTGCGCAGGAAAGGTTTGCGCGCGCGGGGAAAGCGGCCGCTGGTTTTGGCGCTCCACCGCGCGGGAAAGGTTCGCGCGCGCGCCACAGCCGGTGCTTGGTATAAAGAAGGCGCTCCCTCTACACTCTGTCCGCCGCCTACTCTCGCCGCCTCTGCGCCACCATGTCGATCCGCCGCCTGGGCACTTCGGATTTTCGCGGAGTTCGCGAGCGCCGCTCCGGCGCCTTCTCCTCCGAGACCCGGTTTCGCGAGAAACGTCTCATGCTCGGCAGCTTCGACACCGCAGAGGAGGCGGCCCGCACGCACGACGCGGCAGCGTGGCGCCTCCTAAGGCCTCGTCGGGATATGAATTTTCCCAACGTGTCGAGCCAGCGGGCGCAGGATCTGACGCCTCTCCCACGGCTTTTCACCAACGAGGATCGTCGTGTCCACCAGAGGCGGCAGCGTCGCCTCGCCATCGCAGAGAAGGACGTGGAAGCCTTGGTGGTGTGGCGAGGAGGCTTCCGGCAGGACATCGTCGACGAGCGCCAGTTCTACAAGTAATTGAGGTTGGAGAGGGACGCGAGGAGGAGGGAGCGAGCCGCCTATCGAGAGGACAAGCGTTCGCGGAAGCAGGCAGCTCAATTAAAACTGAAGCTACAACAAACGTCGGGTTGGGACTTTGAAGACGAGCAGCTTGCTGACGCCTACATTCAGACGTCGGAGGAGGACATTACCGAGTCGGAGTCAGAAAGCGACGAGTAGTTGTCTTTTTCTTTTATCTGTATACATTAGAACTATCTATGTATCCATTTTAATCTGAAAATATGGCTGGCGGCGTCGGCGACGTAGCAGGCGGGCGAGGGTGTGAATCCAATGTGTCACCGACCAGCGGGCCCGGTGAGGAAAGAGGGCGAGTGCGCGTGCGTCCGTCTTGTGTCCGCGCCGACACAAATCAGGCTCAAAAATGGACCGGGAATGGGTCGGCAGGCGGATGAAAGCGGACGCGCGTCCGTTTGGGTCGGCGCGTTGAGCCGGCTTTTTTGTCCGCGCCGACCCAAACGAACGGCCGCGGACGAAATGGGTCGCCCCATTGAAGTTGCTCTAAGTGTCTAATAAAAAACCAGAAACGAGTGTTCAGATACATAATATATGAAATAGTATCAAACTTTCAAATCACAAATCCACATTAATAATGTAGTGAAAATATAACCATATTAATCACGCAAATGTAATTTGACAGTGAAATAATATATAATATACCAAAATTTAGTTTCATAAACCAAAATATACTTGATACTTGATACCTGAAGTGATAGAACCGGGGCCACATAGAACCAAACTCATCATATTACTCACAAAAATATAGTTGTCCAAATTATCATCCAAACATCCTAGCAGAGACAAGATGACCAAAACGAGGCAATACAAGATGGTGGTTGTGGCTCTACTTCTATTTGTGGTTGCACACCATGCACACTTTCTGCCAAAACCTCCTCATCTCTCAAATTTAATGATTTAAAATTTGGATTTAATATTTATATGTAGAACAAATCCCTAAACAAGAACTAAACTCATAAATTGGTAATCATCCCTGATGACCAATTTTCCTTGCCGTGACCTCAAAATTTAAGCCCTAATAAGTCTATGAATCTCACCTAATTCTGATGAAGGGGACAAGTAGGCCATGATGCAAAGCATTCCTCAGAGTCTCGGATGGATTAGCTCCAGCTCCGCCCGCTGCCGGCCGCGCGCCTAGGCTGCCGGTCTGTCTCCGTCTCCGATGAACCGAGGATGCGGCCGTCTCGAGCGAACAGAAATTAACCGAACGGAGCGGGGAGGTGGAGGCGTGGAGTGATGGACCGATCGTTTCCTTCTCATCTCTAGTAAAAAAATAAGATCAAACGAGTAAGCTTATCTCACGTAGGTACGTAGCCCATTAGCTTGTACGTACGTTTTTTTTGCTTAATAATTAATTAATAGTATTTGACCAGAGAGGATCGAAACGGAAGCCCATTGGCCCAGCTACCTACTGTCTGGGTAAACCACCATACGAGGAGTAATTTGCCTCATTATGACAGTGCCATCGTAGTATGTCGCGTATCTTGTGAGCCCGGGCAAGTGCCCAGGCTAGCCGGGCGCTGGCTCCGCCCATGAGCAGAGGTCACCAGCGTGCAGTGGCAGTGCATAGCCATCTTCAGTGCAACCCGACCACAACATTGCCTCGTTCCTGAACAGAAAGCACCCGGCCTTTTCCTGCTAGCGGTAGCTCCTGAATGCCGTGATGCTACATATGAACACCCGTCGCCGCCGCCGCCGCCGTGTCGTCGCGGCCACCTGAGTCCGAAACCTTCGTTTTTATCGTTATACAGCGACGTCCACATGCTCATCCATCCATCCGCCCGTCCCCCCAGCCCATGGACGGCGACGCCCCATCAATGCGGCCAGAGGAGGCAGACCCATCCGACCTCCTCCGAGCCCCCAACTGATTTTTGGAGCACACTAATGGCCGGGCGGCCCCGAATCGCGGCCCCGCCCTGTCCTTCTCCCTCCCAGCCTGTTACGTGGCGCAGCCGGCCGCATTCATGCCGCGGCATGGCATTCAAGGTAGATTCACGCACACACACATGGTCATGGATCGTGGGTCGCGTCCATCGCCGGTTCCAGGTTTCGATTTTCCAAGCTGCTTCGCCCGCCGCAGCGATGGATGGCGCGCGATGGTACCGCACGTGCTACAGTTACGGTGCGGCTGCCTGCCGCATTCATATCGGCATTCATTCGTGGCGAGCAGCAGCCTGTCCCAGCCAGCAACGGCGAGCCTGTAGCGGTGGTGGTGGTACTGCGCCGGAGATCGGGCCGGGTCAGGATGGGCGACGTACTGGACGGACCCGAGCACCGCCCCGATGGTTTTGGTACGTAGTACAACTGTTGGATTTGACCGGCCTTAAACCTAGCCGAGCAAACGGTATCTCGCCCGTAACGGCAACAGCGGCTGGCTCTGTCCATGACTGCACCTCCGTGCACACCGGCAGATCCGGCACGGAATTGGGCGCTTCGACGGGTCATCGTCGGCCATCAGTACTGTGTGTTCATCCCGTAACAGTATGACTGTATGAGATCACTATGTAATGTGTTTTCAGTCTCGGACGGCACGGCACGCCGCGGTACGACGCGTCTAATCTATCGTCCCATATCTGCACAGTGCACAGACATCAGACATGTACGTTTGAATTCACTTCAAATTAACAGCCTGGCTGGGTGTCTGTGGTTTTGCATTAGTTAGCCCATCTAATAATCAATCAATATGGCAAAGGATGTGCCTAGGTCTCAGTCAACTGAAACTTAACCAAGTCTTAGTAAAGTGACATGACATATAGAAAAAAAACGAAAAGCTAAAAAAAAAGCACGAACCTTCAGATAAGATCCGACGAATACAACATCGACTGAGACTTTAGCAACCCTATATGACAAATTCCACAATAAAAATAGCACTGCCCGTGGTAGCAAATCACCGGAACGGGCATGCACGCAGCTCGACCGACCGGTCCATTTCGGCGCACCGCCGCAGCACCCACAACGGGCGGCGGCCCTATTTCCCGCTATATATACTCGCGCGCACACATCGGTCATACGTACTCGACGCTGCCTCCAGTCCATAGTCACACACCACCACCACCTTCCCCCCAAGCGAGCAAACACTTAATCATGGCGACTCTGCGGCGGTGCTCCGGGCTGCTGCTCGCGGTGGTGGCGGTGGCGCTGGCGGCGGGGATGGCGGCGGCGCAGGGGCCGGCCGGCGCGCCGGCGCCGGCGGCCGGGTTCAGCTCGGAGTGCATGACCGCGGTGCTCAACATGTCCGACTGCCTGCCGTACGTGGAGAGCGGGAGCAAGACGCGGCACCCGGACACGGCCTGCTGCCCGGAGCTGGACGGCCTGCTGCAGTCCAACCCCGTCTGCCTCTGCCAGCTGCTCGCCGGCGGCGCCGACTCCTACGGCATCAGCGTCGACTACAAGCGCGCCATGGCGCTGCCCGGCGTCTGCCGCCTCACCGCGCCGCCCCTCAGCGCCTGCGCAGGTAATGTATCCTTCGCTTCTTTTCTGCCGGCGCCTTCCTCCATACTGTCTCGTACTACTTCCTCTGTACCGAAATACTTGTATTTCGGAGAACTGCTCCCAACTACAGAGGTAGTACCACACATTTCGTGCTTATACTGTACATCGACGAAGAGCAAAAGTATTTACAAGGCTCACTGATCTGTCTACGCAGAAAAGAGATTTCATCTTCAAGCGGGTGATAATAGAATATGGAAAATCGTCAATTATTTACCCATGCCAATCTGTAGTTCTGTACTCAACCAGGAGTAGCCTAGTGAAAGAGTACTAGGGTCTAGTAATAACCTTGTCAGCGTATTATTTGTCCAACCTAATGGCACTACTTACTCTTTTCCGGTTTATAGGGCTTATCTTAAAATTTTAATTTTCTCATTTTATAAGTCTCAATTTGGTTATTCTCCATCACATGTTTAGATTGCAAGATGCAATAAATCATTGCATGCAAGTATTAAGAGAAAATTGATCAATGCATGTACTTTATGCATGCATGCATTACAATTAATGCATTGGTAAACACAATTTTTAAGAAAACAAGCGCATTAATTGAGTGGTTTTGCAAACTACAAAAATTATTTCATCACTAACCATCTACCTTGATTGGTGAGATTTGCGAATTAAGCCATATAAACCGGAAAGGAGCTAGTATGATTTAGCAATCGAATTTCATCGAATTATCCTCGCAGAAAAGAACACATTGAATTCTGGATGTACTACAGTATCAGTCTTACTTATTAACAGAGACATGAAAATGCAGCTTTTGGAGTCCCCGTGGGGCCTTCTTCGGCGCCATTAACAGGAGTCTCTCCATCCGCTACAGGGCCACAGATGCCTGGTAAGTCAGCCATTACTACTCTGCTTCGCCTTGGTTCTTCAGTCCTTTTTACTTTAGCAACTACTCTTTCCGTTTGGAATTATTTGTCGCAGAAATGGATGTATCTAGATGTATTTTAGTTCTAGATACATCCATAACTGAGACAAATAATTTCGAATGGAGGGAGTATTACTATTACTAGTGCTCCTTTTTACCTCAAAGAATTGCTCTTACCATGCGTTCTGTTTATAATCTTGTGCCTCCTGCAGAGAACCCGCCATCCGCAACGCCGTCCAAGTCCAAGTCCCACGCCCCGGGCCGCCTCACCGGCCGCGGCCTAGTCGCCCTCGCCGCGCTGCCGCTGGCGATCACGGCCGCCGCCATGTTTTAGGGCAGCAAGAGTTCGCGGACGTGTGGCGTTGTGCCGGTCTCACACGCTTGGCCCGACGAGATCACATTCTTCTCCATTCTTGCCTCACATTCTCTACTGGTGTACACGAGAGATTATTTTTCTGGTTGATCCATTCCTTGTCGCAATTACTTTACCTGTGTGTAATCTGCTAGAGACGGTTGACAGTCTGTGTATTACGTAGCTTTGCATTGCTGCTACCACATTTGATTCTTTATATATATCATCGCCAATTTTCGTACTACGCCGTGGTCTACCTGGGTCCTGAATGGGATCACGTGAAGTGCTGGCTGATTTGAGCATTGATGATACGGGAGGGGACTTGGGGGAATGGTGTTGTGCGGTGTGGGGGAAGAAGCATTGGGATCGCCGTCGGTGGACGGTGGGCAAAGCCATCATGACACCGGCACCGATGGATCTACTATCAGCGCTGTTTGATTCATCAATGCTAAGATTCGTCCCCATTCAATTCCTCAACGGTTGCCCTGCCATCTACTATTACCAACCACTTCACTAAATACTCAAAAACTAGATGGAGGGAGGGGCATGAAATATAATTTGGATCGGACAGCTAATTTGGGACACACACATTTAGAGCATCTCTACCGATCCCTAAAACCGGTTAAAGAAGTAAAAAAAAGAAAATCGATTTTAAGGGTTTATTAAACCGAATCTAGCCTATCCCTGCTAGCTATTTATTTGTCTAAGCACACCGTAGTACTAGTACTGTAATCGCCTGGCCGCAACATACCGCCGCCGGTGTGCTGCATTGCAGGTGTCAACGAAATGCATGAGCCAAATGTAAGCTATAGAGAGTTACGTTTACTAAATCATTAATAACATGCGTTGTCGTGTCCGTCCATTTTAAATTTTGTGTGACCGTGTTAGAAATGTAAAACACACAGTTCCTAAACAAAATGGAAGTTTTATAATTTTCATTGGGCTGGTTGATCGCGTGTGTCACCATGTCCATTCATTTATCTGACAGAATAATAGAAATTTATGCAACTACTACGGAGAGTAATTAACAATATGTAGTATCATCAAATAGCTTCATACCACACGTGGTTTCTTTGCATCAGACAACAATGTTGCCAAATGGCGGAATAATCTTCATGAGTGGACTGACTAATGAAATAGAACCCACAGACATACAATTTCTTGGATATGCCCGTTGCGAGGTTTGTGACAAAAACATAGTTTTGCATGAAGGTAAAACTAATGAATCAAATACATTTGAGTAGAGTTTTGTATAAGTGGGAATGTAAGCATCATGCCAAATTAATCTTCCTCCAAGTGCACATAAATTTGGTTGTACAATGAGATTCCAGAGTCATTACAGTACCGATAACTCAAAAGATCATCTTACTTTCACAATGCTTGTACTGTATAATACTTGTACACGTATTTCCTGTTGCTCCACCTGCCCGTAGCATCGACTGGCATTAATGCCCAATTAACCTCTCAATCAATCACTCTTAGCGATTGAACTTAACATCCGACGTGCGCCGTACAACCGAACGAACCGAGGTCGCATTGTCCATCGCCTCCGTGCAACCTAACGGACAGAGGAGGCGTTGTCCGTCTCGTCGCGTCACTGGAAACACAACGCGGTCGCCATGGCAGTCCAAGCCCCCCCATCGGTCGAGGCGCCGCCACGCGAGGCTGCCAAGGAACGAAAGCAAGGTCATGACTCGCGAGCGTTCAGTGTTCTAGGTTTTCCAGTTTTCTATCACGCAGGAGCCTGGTACAGGCTCCGTAGGCCCAATTCAATCAGAGATGCCAACAAAAAAACACGAGAGCAGCGGCCCAATAAGGCTAGCATTTGTTCGGCTGGGAACGAACGTGGACGTCCGATCGACGCGCGGTTAAGAGACAATCATATGGCCAGGAAAGTAGATCAAACTAAGATCGAATGGATACAAATGCTAATGACCTGAGAGGGTAGGAAAATACTCATTTTTAATGTACTCCGTATTTAAATGTGTTCGGCTAGGAACCCATTTTTTAGCAGAGCAAATATAAGAAGTTAAGCCATATAATGGGCCGTTTGAGGGGCTAAATTATAATGCTTTGTCTAGAGATGCTCTAAGCCATGTAAGTTAGCCCTTCATATGCCTCCTCAAACTTTAACTACTTAAATTTGAGGAGTTAAAAAACGTGATTCCTAATTGAACTCTTAATTTTAACTCCCTAAAACCATTTTCACACAAATCAAACATAGATAGCACAACTTGATTCAAACTACATTGCATAACACAAGTTTAAACATAAATAACACAATGCGATTCAAACTATGTTGAATAACATGGATTTAAAATAGGTGATTCAAATGAAATGAAAAACAAAAATACCTAATATTCTTCCTTGAATCAAACATAAGCAGGCGCATTCTTGTACAACTCGAGGACCCACTCGACGACGAGCTCCAGATGATTCCGTCAGAGCTCGGCCATGCATGCCTCGTTGGCGTGCCGCGTCAATTGGCTCAAAGGCCTCTGATTCTCCTGCACCTCATGATAGGAGACTACTTGGCGGGTCGATGGCGACAAATCGCCGCTACTGAAGGGGGGTTTATCTTCGCCCGACTGCCGTGGAGGCGGATAGCTTGCATGTCGTAGGCCCTCGATGCCTGCTCCGCCGACAGTAAGGAGCCGATCCAATACCGGTGGCGTGTCACGCCTCGAAACATGGGTCGAATGTAACAACCACCACACGTTTATAAGCTTTGGTTTATAAACACATGGCGGCGGTTACGTCCTGTTGGGGAACGCAGTATTTCAAAAAATTTACCTACGATCACGCAAGATCTATCTAGGAGATGCATAGCAACGAGCGGGGAGACTATGTCTACATACCCTCGTAGACCGAAAGCGGAAGCATTTGGTAACGCGGTTGATGTAATCGAACGTCTTCGTGGTCCAACCGATCCAAGTATCGAACGTACGGCACCTCCGCGATCAGCACATGTTCAGCTCGATGACGTCCCTCGAACTCTTGATCCAGTTGAGGCCGAGGGAGAGTTCCATCAGCACGACGGCTTGGCGACGATGATGATGAAGTTACCGGCGCAGGGCTTCGTCTAAGCACTACGACAATATTGAAAGTGCTAGTGATCGACTAGAGGGGGGGGTGAATAGGCGATTTTTATGAAAGTCTTCAAAACATGAAAGTTTCGAAGATAAACGATAGTAATAAACCTATTACCATGCAGCGAAAGATAGACTACACTAGGCAAACCATAGTCAAGTATTCAATGGAGTGAAAGCACAATGACTAATAGCAGCTAGGCAGTAAAGATCAGGTAGGAAGATATTATGAAGCCAATCAGAACAAGCAGTCACTCAGTGAAGACAAAGGATAAAGCAATCATACAATGACTTCACAAGGACCAACAGTAAGTAAAGGGAAGGGAAGGATGAAACCGGTGACTCACTGAAGACAATGATTTGTTGGACCAGTTCTAGTTGCTGTGACAACTATACGTCTGGTTAGGGAGGCTGAGATTCAACTCAGAAGACCTCGTCTTCACCTTATTCCCCTTGAGCTAAGGACACCCAGTCCTCGCCCAATCACTCTGGTAAGTCTTCAAGGTAGACTTCCAAACCTTCACAGACTTCGTTCACCGGCGATCCACAATGACTCTTGGATGCTCAGAACGTGACGCCTAACCGGCTAGAGGATTCACAGTCCTCAAGTGTAATAAGTCTTCAGATCACACAGACAGGAAGACTTAAGTGATGCCTAACACTCTTTGGCTCTGGGTGTTTAGGGCTTTATCCTCGCAAGGAATTCTCTCTCAAAGGCTTCGAGGTGGGTTGCTCTCAAACGACAAAAGTCGTGCACTAACTCTGAGCAGCCAACCGTTTATGGTTGTAGGGGGTGGGCTATTTATAGTCACTAGGCAACCCGACCTGATTTGTCCGAAATGACCCTTGATTACTAAGGAACTGACACGTGTTCCAACGGTCAGATTTCAAACACACATGACAACTTTACTTGGGCTACAAGCAAAGCTGACTTATCCAACTCTGGACAAGATTTTGCTCTCATAGTCTTCACTCGAAGACATAGGATTTGGTTAAGCATCACTTCAATCATTCTGACTGGTTCACTTGGACCCCACTTAACAGTGTGGTGGTTCCTATGACTCAACAAAGAAAAACACAGAACGACAAAACTGTTAAGTCTTCGCGCTCCATAGTCTTCACGCGATGCCTTCTCTTGTCATAGTCTTCAATGTGAATGTCTTCACATACCACCTTTGACTTCAATGTCTTCATACATTTTTAGGGGTCATCTCTGGTAGGAAAACCAAATCAATGAGGGACTTCTACCTATGTTATCCTGCAATTCTCACAAACACATTAGTCCCTCAACTAGGTTTGTCGTCAATACTCCAAAACCAACTAGGGGTGGCACTAGATGCACTTACAATCTCCCCCTTTTTGGTGATTGATGACAAACTAGTTGAAGTTTTCAACGGGGAATAAAATATGTGAAATTGTAAAGGATAGGGTATTGTCTTCATAAGTGGCAAAGGCTTCCCCTGAAGATGTGCATATAAGTAATTTTCTTTTGGTATGCAAATGGACATGGCAGGTTGTACTTGTGGAGATCCTCTTCAACTTATGATGACAAGTCATTATGCAAGATATGATGTAACGAAGATAATGACATGCATAATGAAAAATGGACGTATGCAGAATGATCTAAGTGCCGAATTTATCGTCGCACATGCGGAATTTATCATCACATCACAGAATAGCAAATAAGTAGTAGACGACCATCGAGTTTAAGTGTTACAACTCAAAGAAACAAATGTATCAAAAACGAGAGTTGTAAGCACTTGGCAAAAGTAGCAAAAAGTAAATTAACCACCCATATGGACCCGCTTGAAGACTATCAACTCATATTCTTCTCCCCCTTTTGCCAGTGAGGACAAAAAAGGTTTGAAGACATAGAGCGCCTACTCGTTCCCATGAGGTGCAGGCGAGGCAGCAGTGTCGTCGTTGAGATCCGGTGGTGCAGTATCGACACACGCTGAAGTTGGAGGAGGTGAAGTTGCATCATCTTGGTCATCGATGACTCTGGCATTTACGGTCGCAGCTGAGGACGAGTATTCAGAGTCTTCAGGTGAGGGAGTCCGACGCAAGCGAGCATTTCTGGGAGGAGTTGAGTCAAACTTGAAGCGTTCGGTGAAGCCATCGTCATGCAGATCAGCTTCAGCACCGAGTAGGGTCAAACTCTTCCACGACCTCCGACAGGTTTCATGAGTGACAAAGGCATTCTTGGTGGCAAGATTGCGAATGCGGTTGACATCCACCAAGAGGCTTTGCATCTGACGCTTAAGCCAGTCGTGATGTTTGTCCTGTTTCTGATGCAGCGCGACTAGAAGCTCTCGGTCATTTAGGACACGAGATCGTCGTCGAGGCCTTTGTGCTATGGTGCTACCAGTGGCATCAGTTTGAGCACGAGGGGCACGTGTGTTTCCAACAAGGGGATAAACATGAGACACTGCTGGAATTCCTTCAATGGGCTGGGTGAAGCTTTGGTGATCAGCATTGTGAAGATAAATGGGATCCTTAGCAGGCTCTGGATAAATGGCTTCAACTGACAGATCAACCTCGGGCAAGAATATAAGATGATTGCGCGCAGACGACTGTTAGTTGAAAGCTGAGTGACACTTTATCAGACGCATGACCCATGGAGCATAGAATTTCAACCCAAAGATGTCAGAGCCAGACACAACCAACTGCCTGATGAAGAAGTCTTGAGCATTGAAGCTGATGCCATTGAAGATATAGAAAACCGAAGTCTTCATTGCTCCTTCAAGCTTCGCTGCAGATGAGTGTCCTTTGACAGGCCATAGAGTCTTCATGATGATGTGGTAAATGGTGCGAGGCAAGTACTCTAGGTCTTCAACAAAGAACTCAGATGGGTATTCAGCATCATGAGGCAGAGGCTTCATCATGCTCAGCATTTGACTCATGTTGGGTTCTGGCTTCTGAAAGATGCTTTCCAAGGCATTTTGATGTTGTTGACAACCTGGTTCATAGTATTCACCAGGAGTGTGCATGCCTGTGAGCTCAATGATATCAAGAGCTTTAGCTTCATGATGGACATTGCCTATCATCCACTCAAGGACCCAAGTCTTCGGATCCCTATTGTAGCCTCGAATATGAAGAGTGGCATAGAATTGAAGCAGTAATTCTTTGTTCCAGTGCTCCTTGTCAGTGACGAACTGCAATAGACCAGCATATCTGAAACAATCCAATGCTTCTTCAAGGCAGGGCAGTCCAGCTATAGTTTCAGAGTCAAAGCGCATATGTGGAAATATGTGCCCTGGATTGTATAGGACACATGGATAGTAGCTGCGCTGCTGATAGCTCCAGAACCTATCTGAGGAAATGTGCGGTCTTGTATAGGGGTTCTTGGAGCTGTTGAAGAAGGTATTATGTGCCACGAAGCCATTTGCATTGAAGACCCCAGGTGAAGTGTTAGTGCCTGGGAATCGTGGAAGTCTTGGCTTGGGCTTTTGGACTTGAGGCCTGTGCTCGACGTGGTACTCAAATTGTGGACTAGCAGCAGGTGGAGGAGTCAGAATGGGCCATCAAACCATAACTGGCTGACCACGATCAAATGCTAGCTCCATTGTGTGAGGTCTTGGAGGGGGAACAGGGGCATTGACATTGGCTTCATGGGCTTCAGGGGCCACATGTGCTTCAGGTACTTGGACCTCAGGTGCTGCAGCATTGACTTCAGGTGTTGCAGCATTGACTTCTGGTGCCTCATTGGCTTCTGGCGCCTCATTGGCTTCCGGCACCGTATTGGCGTCAACCATGACAACGTCATTGGCGTTAGCAGTGATGTTGGTGGCTACTTCAGGGTTGTTAACCTCCACTTCAGAAGCTGGAGGGTCAGTCACGTTCTCCTCGAGAACAACATCTTGGTGAGACGGGGGTGTAGCAACTCTTGAAACTCTTGGGGCTTCTTCTTCATCGGCTGATGCAGCCAGAACATCTTCAGCCATTTTGGCTTCGGATTCAGACACGTGCATTGTGGGAGTGACTTGGGGCCTTGGTCCTTTGCGAAGCCTGCGTAATGCGGGCGACGCTTGTGGAGATGGAGTGTGCTGGGCCTCAAAGTCATCAGCATCTTGCACTGATGGGGTAGCTTGTGGTTGGGGAGAGCTTGGAGTGTCTTGCCTCTGTGGGTGATCAGCCCACGATCCATCCTGAGCAGTTGGTGTCAGAGGACGACCAATGCTGATGAGTTTGCTATGCGTAAGCACAGGCAATGATACCAATTGGTGCTCGATCTGAGGAAGGACTTTATCATCTTCAACATTGTCATGGTGACCAATGTCTTCAGCAGCGGTGGGGTCAACTGCTGGAATGTCTTCAGCTTCAGGAGCCTCTGTGGAAGCAGGCTCATGAATTACCATCCGTCGTTCTTGATGCGAAGAGGTAGGACGAGCAACCGAGATGGGCTCAACAATAAGGGGCTCTGTGGGAGCAGCCCGATCTTTCTTGGTTTTGCGCTTCTTCTTGGAGGGAGCGACATCAGAAGCTTTAGGATGTTTCCTCTTTCTGGCTTCAGCCTCGGCAGCCCTTGTCTTCTTTAATTCTGAAGCCACTATGGGGACCTTAGGCTTCGAGCCTGTCATACTGGCTGGGAAGACAATGGGATGTGCTTCCTGCCTTGTTGCTTCGGGTTCGGCCACAGCTGGCTTCTTCTTCTTCTTTGCAGCCATCCTGGGATTGATGCCAGGACGCCCAAGAGCCTTGCGCTTTTCAGCTTCATTGTAGGCTTGCACGCACTTGTCATCCAGACTCTTCATGCGCTCACGAGAACCTTTAGCTTCTTCGCGTTTCTTGAGAAAGGCTTCCTTGAGCTCGTGCAGCATAATCTTGAAGTTCTTGACATCTTGCATGCTGAGCTTGGCCATGTGCTTCTTGAACTGAGCTTTCTCATAGTCGATTTTTTGCTTCAGTTCAACGGTGCGTTGAGCTAGAGCTAGCTCAGAAGCAATGGCGCCAGTGAAAGCGACGCTGAGGCCAATTGGAAGTTGCAGATCATCAAAGCTGAGATTGAGGTTTCAAACCACTCATCAATGAAGTTGTGAATGATTGCCACGTCAAAGAGAGGCAAATCATTGAAGATTTCTGCTTCTTCCTTGCTCTTAATCAGTTGCTCAAGAGCGTCATCTGCAAGATCTTCATCGCTGGACAGATCAATGGCGTCATTGCGCAGAATAGTAGCAGCAGTCAGTTCTTGGCTGGTGGGTTGCAAGGGCATCTTCACTCTCGAGGGCTTGGAGATGCATGACAAATCTTCAGACTGCACACTGTGTTCAGGAGGTGCAGTGGCCAGAGGCTTCGCCTGGAAGACTTTTGGTGCAGGAGCAGGCTTTGAAGCTTTAGGCTTCTTCAGTTTCTTTGGCTTCGGCGGTGCAGGCGCTTCATCAGATTCAACGTCATCTGCAGGCTCATCCATGGCTGTCCCTTGAACCATGATATGAGTGATGAGACCTTCCAGGTTGTAGAAGGGCCCAACAAGATTGGGTTCAGCTTCGCGTGTGCCATCAGCATGAGGAGCAGAGGGGCCTGGATTGAAGTCTAAGCCTCGTGACTTCTTGTTCTCTTTGGCCGAGTTCCTGGCAAACTGAAGGTTGCGCTTGAACAGATTATCATCGCGGCACCACAGTAATGAAGATGGGTCTGCATCCGCAGGCTGCGGTCCACGGACCATGCAAGGATAGAAGCCTTGTTCAATGGCTTCAGCTCTGGACTTGGGTTGAAGATTTCTGTATAGAATGTCTCCCCATGGTCGTTTGATGGCATTCTTCTCAGCATACTCCTGGGTCACGAACTTGTACTTGAACCACTGTTCTGCCCAATATCTTCGAATCCATTGGATTCGAGTTTTTCGCTGATTGTAGTCCTCCTCTGGATCTGTCTTGTACAGCTCATAGAGGTCAGGAGGCAAATCTCTTGAGGTGTTGCCACGGCGCTGTCTGCCACCCTTTCTTGTAGGTTTCTCTGGTGCCATGAACTTCAAACTGAATGGCTTCAACATGTTCAAAGGTTTCAAAGGCTTCCGCTTGCTGGTCAAACAGGAACTGGCTTCGGGAGAATTTATATGATGCTGTAAGAATTCTGCAAATGAATGCAGACTATGAGAATCAAGGGATTCTCCCACAGACATGTACCTGTGACAGCATTAAGGTGCGAGGGAAGGGGAAGAGGTCATATGCATTCTCAGAAGATTTTGAAGATAAATCAATTTAGAAGACATTGACCTCATACTGCGAAGACATTCACTCATAGATAGAGAGTTGGTTCCAGATTTGTACGAATCCACGAATAAGTACAAGTGAGGAATCTAACTACTTTGTGAAGCATAAGTGAACATACTAGGCATATTATGAGATGCAGTATGAAATAGATCCAACTTGTGTGAACAGAAAGTGCTTGTGGTAGAAAGTGATGAATCTATAGGATCAAAGGGGCCGTTGTCGGTGTCAAAACCGGCGGATCTCGGGTAGGGGGTCCCGAACTGTGCGTCTAAGCCGGATAGTAACAGGAGGCAAGGGACACGAAGTTTTACCCAGGTTCGGGCCCTCTCGATGGAGGTAAAACCCTACGTCCTGCTTGATTAATATTGATGATATGGGTAGTACAAGAGTAGATGTACCACGAGATCAGAGAGGCTAAACCCTAGAAGCTAGCCTATGGTATGATTGTGTATGAATGTGTTGTCCTACGGACTAAAACCCTCCGGTTTATATAGACACCAGATAGGGTTAGGGTTACATAGAGTCGGTTACAATGGTAGGAGATCTACACGTATCCGTATCGCCAAGCTTGCCTTCCACGCCAAGGAAAGTCCCTTCCGGACACGGGATGAAGTCTTCAATCTTGTATCTTCATAGTCCAGGAGTCCGGCTGAAGGTATAGTCCGGCCATCCGGACACCCCCTAATCCAGGACTCCCTCAGTAGCCCGTGAACCAGGCTTCAATGACGACGAGTCCGGCGCGCAAATTGTCTTCTGCATTGCAAGGCGGGTTCCTCCTCCAAGCACTTCATAGAAGATTTTGAACACAAAGATAGTGTCCCGCTCTGCAAAATAAGTTTCCACATATTGCCATAGAGAGAATAATATTTACACAAATCTAATCTGCTGACGTATTCCATAGTGTGACATCACGCCACGGCCAAGCCTTTATTCGAATCGTTTTACTGTCCCATCTCAGCGTGTTATGCGAGGCGGTTTCCCTGGCACGTCTTGTTAAAGCAGAGATCGTGTCCCCTTATTCCGGGATTCTCATCAATACGGGCGTGGGTAACCCAACCGCTTCTAGGACTCCTAGACTATAGGCAAGTCCAAACGGCCACAGAGAGGACACTTGATATTCACCCTCTTTATAAAGGGACAAGGTTTTTACTTTTTCCCTCCCGTGCTCAATTGAATCCTTCCCCCACCTCAAGTTCAAACACCCAAGGTTCAGGTCAGGTGCTCCGAACCCTCAATCATATCCAGATCTAGCCTTCAAGGCCGATGGATGCCTTCCTCCGTCACGAAAGAAGACATCAAAAAGTTGAGGGAGGCCAGATATCTGACCGCCGAGGTTTTGCATCGGCTGCCCGCCCGAGGGCAGGCCGCCCCCTCCCCCGAACCCAACGAGAACGTTGTGTTTGTCTCCCACTTCCTCCGAGGTCTAGGCCTTGCTCTGGATCCTTTCGTTAGGGGTTTGATGTATTATTACGGGCTAGATTTCCATGATCTAGCTCCGGACTCCTTTCTCCATATCACGACATTTATTGTCGTGTGCAGGCCTTCCTCCGGGTTACCCCTCACTTTGGCCTGTGGCTCAAGACCTTTGAAGTAAAGCCGAAGATGATGGAGGGGCAACATGCAGCGTGCGGAGGTGCCTCAATACGCAAGATGACGGGAGCCCCTGGCCCAAAGGTTCCATTCCAGAGGTGTCTGAATTGTGGCAACAGGAGTGGTTCTACACCACGGCTCCTAGAAGTGCCAAGTGGGCGGCCGCCCCTGTTTTCCGCTCGATCCCTCCACCACAACTGATGTCATGGATCAGCAGAGTTCTGAGCTGGGGTCTAGCTAAGGACGTGCCTATTCTGCAAAGCCGCATTCGAGATCTCTCCAATGGAGATTTTAGTTTGGTTGCGGTAATACAAGTTATGTTGGTTCGTCAAGTCCAGCCTTGCAAACACCGACCCCTTCGCTTGTGGGAGTTCAATCCTAAAGGACCGCGTGTCATTCAAAATTTCCTCAGCCTGACGCATGAGGAGATGTACAAGTCATTCTTTGGACCTCAGGTAGAGTGTCCAAAAATCACCAAGGACGTGGGCCTGAGCAGTAACCGCGCCGCCGAACAGGTAAGGAATCTTCCGGCCGAACATACTATCTCTCATTTGTTACGAAGTTATCTCTGAGAGTTCGCTTTTTGACCAGGACTGGCTAACAAAGGCAAAGTTGATTCGGTGCCCGGCCCCCTCCCTGAGGGTTTGGAAAATCCGGTACTGGAAAAGATGCTCCAGGTCGCACCCTGCCCGGAGCCCTTGAAGGAATATACCGGAGAGGATAATATGGGCGAGCGCGGGCCCCCAACGCTGCCCATTCTAACCGAGGGAGCGAGCGTCTCCATGAAGGAAGACGACCGGAGGAGGAAAAGGACTGCGCCCAGGGATTCGGAAGCCGAAGCTTCCAAACGGGAGAAGAAGTCTCCCACAGAGGGTCCTACCTCGGGGGGTGCTTTTGCCGCACTAAGTCCGCGGGGGGATCAATCCTCCAGCGAGTCGTAAGTGACCCGAAATACTTTAATAGTACAGGTATGCCATCTTTTTCTTCTGAGAAAATAACCACCGCATATATCTTTGCAGTTCGGGCCTTAGCCCCTCTCAAATGAGTTCGTCTTCGGGGGATCTTCTTCCAGAGATGATGGAGAGCGAAACGCCTCCTCCGGACTCCTCCGCTCCAGAAGCGGGCGACCCTGAAGTGTCATCGTGGAGGGCCTCTCCGAATCCGGTGAGGCCAGAAGATAATCCCATTGACCCCCGAAGCTCCCAGTGTCCGGCTCCCGAAGAGAACAGACAAAAGAGTCCGACACCGTCTGGTGCACGGTCGGATGTTCCGAGGGAGTTGGTGGGGCGAGCGACCATCTCAGATGAACACCGTATGCTGATGAATACGGTGACGGAGAGAATCTTGTCCTCCGAAAGCGGATTGCATAAAGCTTTTATGAGTCTACTTACAGGCTTTGAGGTACGTAAAATAATGTATAATAGTCCTGCACATGCTAGGTGTGCCCTATGTGGATAGTAGCCCCTGAGACTCTGGTGGTCGTCGGAAACGACGACGAACAGAGGATCATATTCCCAGGTAATAATCATACTGCCTCTATGTGCAGGTGATGGAAGCTCCGGTGGCTAGCCGGACTAGCGAGTTTGCCTATTTAAAACAGAAGTTAGATGCGGCAGACGCTGACATCGAGCTTGTTAACAAAAGGCTTGACGAGGCACAGGGTAAGTGTCATTATCTGGTAAACGCCACATAGGAAGAGCAGCATGATTCCAGTATCTTTAATATGTTGTGACTGCAGATGGAGCTGCCACTGTTGAAGCCTTGCGGGCAGAACTTGCCTGAGCCAAGGAACAAGCGAGGTTGGGTAATGCGCCTGCTTTGAAGGCGGCCAAAGAGTTGCAAGCCGAGAAGGCCGTGCATGGAGAGAGCCGAGATAAGATGGCCAAGATGGCCATAGAATTAAAAGCCGCCGCCGACCGTTTCCGGGTTCTTGAAAAGGAAAACCAGGCGAAGGCATCGGACCTTGAGAAGGCTGCTGCGACGAGAAAAGACCTCTGCTCTGCTATGAGGGCAAAGAAGGAGGAGCTGCGGGAAGCCGGGGATATTGTAGCTGGGAAATCCTTTATGTTGCGGAGGAAGTTCGGAGATCCACGGTATGCCCCTCTGGATCGGTTGTGGAGTTTGGAGGATGTGTATATGAATTTGGCGGCGAGCGCTGCCGATGCGGTCAAGTACTTCCAGGGTCAAACGGACCGTGAAGTGGACCAGCTGTTTTGGACACAATTCCATTCTCCCGAGCGTCCACTTTCATTGACTGACCAATTAGCCGAATGGGCCGAACTGAATAGGTTGTCCGGACGCGCCATGAGGTCTGTTGTGGATCAGGTATGGCCGGAAAGGCCGAAACCGAACAGCTATTTCAGCTTAGTGCAGCAGTTCCTTGACGTGGTGCCGCACATCAATGCAATGAAGAGGTCATAGAGGGCTCACGGATGGCCTTTGCCCGTGTTAAAGCATGCTGGGCGGAGATGGATGCCACCACTGTTGCAGCGCGGGATTAGGCGATAGGCCGAATGGCTGCTGAGCACTACTTTGAAGAAGTTCTTGAGGGTGCTCGTTTGATAGAGACCCAGTGCTCAAAAAATATTATGTTTGAGTGATATGTAATCTCATTGTAAGCGAAAATGCTTTTATAAAGTTTTATAAGGCTATTTTTATACTTTTGCCTGAAAGTAATATGATGCCTCCCGGGCGGCCGTTTATGTATACATGTGTATAACCTGAAAGATTGCAGCCGTTGGCTTCAACCCCCATGCATATAATGCGGAGGTTCTCGCAAAAACACGCGGTCACACTTAACCCAACGTCTTGGTCCTATTAAGGAGGTGATAGCGGAGCGAGCGAGGCAACCGGACTATAATGCTTTAGCACTTTCACTTAGCCATAGGAGTTTGACAGTGGGGCTACTAGATAGCCCCTGGTGGCTCTGCACTCTCCCGATCCCGGGGTGCGTACATGCCTGGCCGGAAAGCGGCCCTTCGTTAAGGCGGAGGAATTCTATCATTCCAACAGGTCATCGAGTGGTTGACCAGTCTCACGCTATATCATGACAGTCAGTTTTCGGCTTTCTCTACTGAGGTGCTCGCCCGGATGAACCAGGGCACAATCGCAGTAGTTCTCCTGGTGCTACCTTAGCCGGTAAAGCGGAACGTAAGGCACCAAAACACAGGAGCTGGGCAAACCCAACATTTGACCAAAGACAATGATTCGGAGCTGATGCATATAGGGCCAAACTTGCGACGCCGAACACTCCCTAAGGTATTCGGTCTTTGTGGTATAAACCGGGCCTGAATAATGGCCTTTGTAAGAAGCCCCTTGTGTCCAGGTACGTGCATTGTTCTGGCGTGGCCACATGCCAAGACGTCAGCATCCTTCTCAACGGTGGATATGTATCAACAAGAGACAGTAAAAAAGGTTTACGCAGGGTCTTAATCTAAAAAGAATCCTTGGAGCGGGTCCCTGCTGCACGTCTGCGCCTATGTCTCCGTTGTGCCGTATCCTAGACGGGTGTAGCACGATGATCGTCTGTAAAAGAGAGGAATTTAGGTGAAAAAGTTGTCGTGCAAAAAGATAGTTTTTAAAGAAACCATGTATAATTCAAGATGAGAAAAGATTGCCACTTGTCTGCGCGCGTTGAGCCCCTTGCAAATAGGGGTGTGACCGTTTATTCGGTATAAATAGCAGCGCCGGACTTGGTTAGTTGTGTCTGGGGTCTTGACGACCTATTGGATGCTTTCGGTGGTCCTGGCGCCTTTAGTGTGCGGCTGCCAAGGCAGCCGCACTCTCTTCGGCGCGCAGAAATCGCTTGATATTTCCGTTCACTAAAATGATGCCACGTGGACCGGGCATCTTGAGTGTGAGTTAGGCATAGTGTGGTATTGCACTAAAGCGAGCGAAAGCTTCACGTCCAAGCAGTGCTTGATAGCCACTTCGGAACGGAGCGATGTGGAAGGTTAAATGCTCGCGACGGAAGTTATCGGGGGAGCCGAATATAACTTGTAGTAGTAGGGAGCCTGTACAGCGAGCCCCTGGGCCTGGCGTTACTCCTTTAAAGGTAGTATTGCTATGGCGAATTTTTGTTGGGTCTACCCCCATCCCGCGGATTGTATCCTGATATATTAGGTTTAGATTGCTGCCACCGTCCATCAATACTCGTGTGAAGTGATATCCGCCAATTACTGGGTCTAATACCAGGGGAGCCCATCCTGTACGCCGGATACTTGCTGAGTAATCGCGATGGTCGAAAGTGATCGGTTGAGACGACCAGTGGCAGGACTTCGCGGTGACAGGCACTTGGGTATATTTCCCTGGGAGTGCCGCATTGTTTCCTTTGATCACATGTAACACATTTACTGTTTTGACTTCTGGTGGAAATTTCTTTTGTTCCCCAGTGTCTTGCTTGGGAGGCTCGTCCTCGTCTTCACTTGGTGTATCCTCCCCCTTGTGTACAGCGTTGAGCTTGCCGGACTGCTTGAAGACCCAACAATCTCTATGGGTATGATTAGCAGGTTTACCAGGGGTACTATGGATCTGACATACTTGGTCCGGAATTTTGTTGAGGCTGGACAGTTCATCCCTGGTGCCTTTAGAGGGCAGCTTTTGCTGACCTATCCGAGAGCTTTTGAATCCGGCATTTACTTCCGTGCCCTTCGTGCTGTCTTCTTTATTCTGGCGTTTATTATTGCTGTTGCGCCATGATTTCCTGTTTCCATCTCTAACTTCAGATGTACTGGGGTCGCTGGTGCTGCATCTGGCTAGCCAGCTGTCCTCACCCGCGCAAAAGCGGGTCATGAGGTTTGTTAATGTGGCCATCGTACTCGGCTTATTTTGGCCGAGGTGTCTGGCGAGCCAGTCATCACGGACACTATGCTTAAAACCTGCCAAGGCTTCGGCGTCCGGACAGTCGACAATCTGGTTCTTTTTAGTAAGAAACCTGTTCCAAAGCTTTCGGGCTGACTCTCCGGGCTGTTGAGTTATATGACTCAAATCGTCCGCATCCGGAGGTCGGACATAAGTCCCTTGAAAATTTGCCCGAAAGGCATCTTCGAGCTCTTCCCAACTTCCAATGGAGCTTTCGGGGAGGCCTTTAAGCCAGTGACGAGCTAGCCCTTTGAGCTTGAGGGGTAAGTACTTGATGGCGTGGAGATCATCTCCTCGAGCCATATGGATATGGAGGATGTAGTCCTCAATCCAAACCCCAGGGTCTGTTGTTCCATCGTATGCCTCTATGTTTATGGGTTTGAATCCCTCTGGGAATTCATGGTTCAGCACCTCATCGGTGAAACACAGGGGGTGTGCGGCACCCCTGTAGCTGGGCGTGCCGCGTTGTTCGGATGTTTGTTGTATTGCATTGTATGCTGGGGCGCGCTTGCGTGGTCCATAGATGGATCTTGTTGCACCGTCCTTTGGGTGCGAGCCCTCGCCTGGGTCGCGTGTTGTATTGTGAGTGGCATTGTATGCCGCCCTGTGCTGGTAGAGGGGTCATCTATCTGGCCAGGTGGCTGCTTTGATGTTTGGTTGTGGAGGGTCTGAGGCCTCCTCATCGAATTCGGGTAGCAGCTTCCGCTCTGGGTAGCTCTTGGAGGGGCGATTGTCGCCGTACCTCACTGCTGTGTTGAGTATTTTACTCCATCTGATTTGGAGTGTGTCTTGCGCAGCCCTGAGCCTTTGCTTCTGCTTTTTGAGACTCCTCGCGGTGGCAACAAGCCTTTTACGGGCATTCTGCTGCTCCGGGTGCCTGTCCGACGTTATATCGTCCAGACTATTATCCTTGATAGAATTTGTTTGTTCGGTTTGATTATCCGGATTGCCGTTGTCCGGCAGCAGTTCGCCATACTCCAGCGCTGGGTCTGTGTGATCATTATTTCTGTCGAGGCGGGATTTGGGGCGGCGCTTGCGTCGCCGCTTTGACTGCTTCTCGAGGGAACAAGCCTTCGGTGCGTCCTTCCGCTCCTCGTTGTCATCTTTTGGTGCGTCCACCATGTATACGTCATATGACGAGGTGGCTTTCCAGGGCTCAATAGGCGCTAGTTCTTCATCGTCTCCTGCATCGTCGTCCCTACTGTCGATATCTTCGGAGTCGAAGTCGAGCATATCGGTTAAATCGTCGACAGTGGCTATAAGGTGGGTGGTGGGTGGGATTTGAATTTCTTCATTGTCCGTATCCCAACCTTGCTAATCGTAGCTCGGCCAGGGCTCTCCTGATAGAGAGAGAGACTTTAGTGTCTTCAGAATATTGCTGAAAGGCGAGTGCTGTCATGGTTCTAAGTCTGACAATAGTGTAGGGGGGTAAGTATGGAGAGGCAAGGTCTTAGCTATGGAGAAGTTGTAAGGACGCAAGGTTTATGAGTTCAGGCCCTTCTCGGAGGAAGTAATAGCCCTACGTCTCGGAGCCCGGAGGCGGTCGACTAGATTATGTGGGAATGAGTTATAGAGGTGCGAACCCTTGTCTCGGAGGAGGGGGGTGGCTTATATAGAGTGCGCCAGGACCCCGGCCAGCCCATGTTACGAAGGGTTCAATGTACATTAAGGCAGGGCGTTACTGGTAACGCTAGTAATAAAGTGCTGTGATGACCATAAAAGCTACTTAATGACCGACCGTTAGAGTGCGGAGTGACTTTAGGCCTCCTGGCCGTCGAGTGATTGCTTCTTGGTCGGGTGTCTTCGAGTCTGTCGAGTGGAACGCCTCAAAGTCGATTGAAAGGTGATTTCTTCTAGAGATGTCCTTGGGTAGGGCAGCTTGGACAGGTCCATGACCCTACCCTAGGTACATAGCTTCATCATTAGCCCCCGAATGGATCGAGGTTTGAGTGGGGAAGGAGTTGAGAACTTCTCCGACTCGTTTTTCATGCCGTGAGCATATCTTGTTTCGGATCAACGGACCTGAGTGATGGCGGCAACTTGCTCTTCAGTCGCCTTGATCCATTCTTAATTCTTCGTCGAGTGAGTTTCCTTGTTTGTAAGGCTCCGAGTGGCGGTGCGGAGGAGATCTTTGGTCTAACAAGTTGTTTGCTGCCCGCGGATTTCGTGGGATCCGAATTTTGGGAAGCGCGCGGGACGGGGGAGGCCGCAGTAATCGGATGGGATAGAGCGGAGCCGCCTTGATCCCCGCACCACCTTTTTCGCCACATATCGCTCGCGCGGTCATTACGGGATTTGACAGAGCCATCTGGGCCTACCTGTCAGCCACTCGGAATCGGCCTCATATAAGGCGTTGGACCGGAGTCCCCCGAACAGTGCGCCCCATTACTTCTTCTCCTCCTCACACCTCTCCGCTGCGCTCGCTCTCGCCCCAGCGCCACCACGCCACACGCGTCTCGCCGGCGACAATGGTGAAGGAGAAGACAATGGCTCTGGAGCGGGCGAAGAAGGCGACGGCAAGGTCGAAGGGGAAGGCGACGAGCCGGGGCGGATCTTCCTCACGGACTGGCCTGCCGAAGGGTTGGATTAAGGGCGATTGGATCCACTCGAGGATCTCCCAAGAAGACCTCAACGACCTGGCTGAGGGAGGGCTGATCCCCTACGACTCGGCATGGCTTCCGGGGAGGGAATCCGAGCCGCAACCCCGGGAGGGTGAGCGTGTTCTTCTTGCCACCCACGTCGACCGTGGGTTTTCCTTGCCTCCTCATCCTTTCTTCCGAGGGTTTCTAAACTTCTTTAGGGCTCAACTCCACCATTTTACCCCCAACTCAATCGTTTATCTTGCCGCGTTCATTTCCTTGTGTGAGAACTTCTTGGGTTGTCGACCTCACTGGGGTCTTTTCAAGCATATTTTCACTTGTCGCTCCCAGACAGTGAAAAAGGCTAATCCGAGTGATGAGAGGACCCAAGTGATCCAGATGTGTGGGGGTATTGGCATCCAGACGAGGGGAAAAAGCTCCTTTCCGGCCATGATTCTTCCCGACTCAGTTCGCGAATGGTAGTCGACTTGGTTCTACTGTAAAGACCAGTCGACGCCAGGGCAATCGACTGGCCTCCCTCCCTTTACCATGGACCGAGTGGAAAAACCCTCCTCTTTGAAGGTGCTCCCGGAGGAGAAGGCGCAAGTGAAGGTGTTGGTCGACCGAGTGGTCCAGCTCATTCGTGACGGGGTCACTGGTATGGATCTCTTGGAGGTCTTCCTTCAGCGGTGCATCCAGCCTCTCCAAGCCCGAGACCATCCGATGTGGATGTATTCGGGTCTAGAAGACTCCACTCGGATCCACCCGGAGGAGGTCGACGACGACACACTGGAGAAGTGGCTGTCGATTATTACCGGGAACAAGGACAATCCCAGAGGAGCTAGGAGAGTTCCCCCATTCGACCAGTCGCGTGCACAAGAGCAGGTCTGATTCTGAGTTTTTCTTGTAATCTGAATTCACTACGCAGCTGTCTGTATTGCGTCGACTGACTTTGTCCTCCCTGCTTTCTTTTAGGCCATTATTGAAATGTATTCGATGCCCAATGGGGCGCAAGAGCAAACTATGGAAGGCGAGGCGAGCGGTGGCGAAAGCGGCGAGTGGACTTCCGATGGTGAAGGGGATGGAGGAAGCGATGACTCAAGTGATGGGGAAGAAGTCGAGTCGCCTCCTGGCATAGAGAGACGATCCAAGCTTGACCAGGATCGGTCGAGTGCCCGCGACAAGGCGACTGCTCAGGCTGGTCAGTCTTCAAAGCGTCCTCAGATCTCTTCACCAACCACGACTGAGAAGGCACCCAAGCACCCCAAAGTTGCAGAACCGAAGACTCGGAAGGCGCTGCCGAAGATCAAGATCGATATCCCTGTCGCCTCTGCGTAAGTGTCTCTCCTTGTATTCACTTGACGCTCCGTGCTGTTTGTTTTTCTTGTTTTAACTTGGATGAACTTTGGAATTGTCAGTGCTGCCACTTCCGGGACCTCAGCTTACAGGGATGATGACGAGGTGATGGAGGATGCGGTCACTTCTAATCCGGGTATGACTTCTGCCATACTGTCTTTGTTCAGTCGATTCAACTGCAATGTGCACCATTGGGTGACGTGATTTTGGCGACTGAACTTTGCACAGCTCCCAACATTATTGAGCTCCCTGATGATGATGAAGAGCCCGAGAGGCCTTTGACGAGGAAGCATAGGCGAGATCCTGCAAGCGAGGTGCCACAGTCAACGCCGAGAGCGGAACCAGTCGTTCAGGACACTGGTGATGTCAATCGGGGTTCTGTTACCTTCGCCGAGCCCCTGTCGAGTGCCTTGCCTTCTTCTTCGACTGCTCAGGCCCCTGTCGACCCGCCTTCAGTTTTTGCGACCCATCATGTCCCAGAGGACGAGGTGAATGCTGCTAGGGAAGCCATACGCCAGGCGGGCATTATGATGGAAAAGATGAAGACGGTGCGGGACGCCAGCCAAGCTGCCTATGATGCCAGCTCGGCTCTCCAGAGCAACGTTCAGATTAGTCGGCTATCTGAAGATTCTTTCTGAAATATTTGCATCTGTACACCCACTGGGTGCGTCGATTGAAGTTTTGGACTAGTGGGGGCACGCTGAGTGCACCCACTGGGTGTAGTCCCTGAGGCTACGATGGACTGCTGGCAGTCGACTGTAGTCTTTGTATTTTGTCGAGTAAAAACCGAATTGGTAGTTTGTTTCTTCCGCCCGATCCGGTCGAGTGGAATCAGAACCAGTGGGGGCACGCAAAGTGCACCCACTGGGTGTAGTCCTCGAGACCACGGTCGACTGCTGACAGTCGACTGTGGTCTGAGTTCTACTTTGTCTCTCTCTCTTCTTTTTGAACTCGACTCCGATGGACCGGCCAAGTGGAATCAGAACCGGAGGGGGCACGCAAAGTGCACCCACTGGGTGTAGTCCCCGAGACTATGGTGGACTGCGGGCAGTCGACCGTAGTCTTAGCACTTAATGTCTTTGAAGTTTTTTGCTGTGGAATAATTTCTCCCCTTTGACTTCAGAAATCTTGTGATCTTGGATCTCGCTTCACTGATTTGGAGGGCAGCAGATTCAACTGAAACTTGACTTGGAGCTGGCCAGGACAGAACTGCAGACGGTCAGAGACGGCGCCGCTGGTAAGACAAGTTTGTCGACTGGTCAGTTTTCGGCTCGAGCATCCTTCTGCTATTTTTGAATCAATCATCATTTCTTTGCAGAAAAACTAAGGGAAGCTTTGGCAAAAAGGATCAGGATTTGGCTGCTGCCCAGAAGGAGGCTGACGACAAGACCGCTCCGGCTGGACAGAAGCTGGCTTCATTCGGCCAGTTGGAAGAAGAGAATACCAGGCTGAAGACTGCTCTGAATGAAGCCAACAGGGAGTGCACACGCTGGAAGAAGGAGAACCTCAAATTGAGCGAACAGATGGAAGGCATTGCTCGCAGGAGGGACGATCTGGAGAGCTACCTGAGGAGCCTCGCCAAGAAGTTGTATATCAAGCTTGAAGGTGCACATTTAGTTCCGACTGATTTTTTTGTGTCGACTCAGTGTATGAAGATTGACTTATCCTTGGATCATGAATGCAGAGTTTTGCCAGAATTTTGAAGAAGAGACTGGGAGGATCGAACCAGGTTTGGATCCAATCAACTCTCCCGTGAAAGATGACACTGCCATGAATCTGCTCCGACTGGAATCTCGCATCGACGGCGCCGTGGACTACTTGGCTCGACTGAATGTCGCCATGTCACGGATCGATCCGGCACTCTGGCCAGAGGCTACGCTCCAAAATGATCTTGAGTCTCTGATGGCTCGACTTAACGGAATCCCTGACCGAGTGCAGGAGTGGAAGAAGTCTTCTGCTCGCTGTGGTGCTGATGTGGCTCTGTCCTTGGTTCGTGTCCACTGCAAGGAGGTGCGACAAGACAAGCTGGCCGCAATCAAGGTCGCAAACACCCAGAAGCACAACTTCCAAACTTTTATGGAGACCTTCATAGCTGCCGCCACTCGGATTGCCGATGGCGTCGACCTGGATGAGTTCGTCGAGCCTGCCAGCCCTCCTCCCGCGGAGTGAACAAACTCTTATGTCCTACCTTAAATTTGCCTCGGAATGCCGAGTGGTTTTTGTAACCATTAAACTTTTTCGGGATGCATGCCCGAGTACCTCGATCTGTGATCCAGAACCTTTAGAATTTTATCTGAACTTGGTTTACCATTGAATATCTTTATGAATCTCCTGCTAAGTGAAACCATTCTTCCTTCGAGACAACTTTCTGTATTTGCAGTGCAGCCCCGAAGGAAAGGGAAGCAGACGACCCATGTCTTGTTTTTGTGTCGAAGCTCTCCAGGGGAAGGCGGCGGTCGACCCACACCCTATTATTGCAGAGTGGGACGGAGCACACATTGTATTTGTGGCGAAGCTCTCTAGGAGAAGGTGGCAGTCGACCTTCTCCTCATCGTTCTTGAGGACTAAGATGTGTTTCGTACTTAGGCGAGTACTGGACTGCAGCTAAGCCCCCGAGTGGGAGGATTGCTCTCCACTCGGTAGGATTTTTTCAAACTTAGGCGAGTGCCAGACTGTAGCTAAGTCTTCTAGTGAGAGAACTTAGGCGAGTACTGGACTGCAGCTAAGCCCCCGAGTGAGAGGATTGCTCTCCACTCGGTAGGATTTTTCAAACTTAGGCGAGTGCCTGACTGCAGCTAAGTCTCTAAGTGGGAGAACCTAGGCGAGTACTGGACTGCAGCTAAGCCCCCGAGTGGGAGGGTTGCTCTCCA
>NC_057800.1:585520233-585555724 GCF_018294505.1 Triticum aestivum
AGGGAGGCTGAGGTGGCGGCGCGCGAGTGGAGGGGAGCGGCGGTGGAGTGATGTGGCATGCGATGATTCGCCCAAGTGAGGTGGCGGCGGGATGGACGCGTCCGCCGGCGGGCGGACATGTCCGGCGGTGCGGAGGGAGGTGAGATCTAGGGTTTCGTCCGTGAATTTTCAGAGGGGATCACATATATATAGGTAGAGGGAGCTAGGAGAGTCCAAATGAGGTGTGGTTTTCAGCCACACGATCGTGATCGAACGATCTAGCTGATGGAGGGGGTTTAGGTGGGTTTTGGACCACTTTGGAGAGGTGTTGGGCTGCAACACACACGAGGCCTTTTTGGACCCTCAGTTATCCCTTGGAGTACCAAACGAAGTCCAAATGGTACGAAACTTGACAGGCGGTCTACCGGTAGTAACCCAAGGACGCATGACAAGGCTCGGTCCAATCCGGAAATGTTTAACACCCACACACGAAAAGAGGTAGAAAGGGACACCGGATGACATAGGAGCGCCGGAATGCAAAACGGACAACGGGAAAAATGCTCGGATGCATGAGACGAACATGTGTGCAAATGAAATGCACATGATGACATGATATGAGATGCATGACACGCAAGCAATGACAAGGCAACAACAGCGAATAACTGGAGGACACCTGGCACATCGGTCTCGGGGCGTTACACTCTCCATGTACAGTCCACGTCCGATGGAAGCCGTTCCTTGACCACGTTGACCATGCCGCGCCGAGAGCACCAGGGTGGTAGACGACGGCGATGCCTAGGAAGGGGATGACACAGAGCTGGGGAAGACGCGGCAGTGGATGCCCACGCGTAGAGGAGTACGAGGGTTCACTGGTTCGTTGTGGTGTGAGGCTGCCGTCGCCGCAGAATAACAGGGGGTGTGGGTGAGTAGAGGGATGGCCTGGCCAGCGGTGGGAGTAGTAGGGGGCGGTGAGGCCTCCGCCGCACGCAACCGGCCACAGGAGGAAGGAGCACGAGGCACGACCGGCGCTGGTTAGGGCGGCTGGAGCAAGAAGAGCAGAGGTTGAAGAAGCACAACGGCCGTTGGATGGACATCGTGTGGTCACCGGAGCTAGAATCGTGCATATTGACTAAATTGACAAAGCCCTCCATCTCTGTCAACTTAGTAGGCCCACAAGTCAGCCTCCCACCAAGGTGGGTCCCAGCTAGCAGGGGGTATTCATTTTTGTGCGTAATAAGGAGGCACTTCCGGTGGGTCCGAGCTGACAGCAGGGGGAACGTTCTTTCGCGAAATACGGTGGCCCATCGGGTGGGTCCCAGCAGTCAGGGGCAAATGTTTTTTTCGCGATATACTGGTGGGCGTCCGGTGGGTCCCTGCTGTTAGATGGAGGAATAATTATTTTCTGCGTAATAAGGAGGCACTTCCTTGCGGCTGCCGTGGAACCAGCTGTCAGCCTCTCCACGTACAGTATTCTTCCGATGGAATTCGGTCGTTGACCACATTGACCACGCCGCGCCGACAGCACCACGGTGGTGGACGATGGCGAGGCCTAGGAAGGGGACGACGTGGAGCCGGGGAAGACGCGGCAGTGGATGCCCACGCGGAGAGGAGTATGAGGGTTCACTGGTTCGGCTGCGCTGTCGTCGCTGCAGAATAACAGGGGGTGTGGGTGAGTGGAGTGGAGGGATGGCCTGGCTAGCGGTGGGAGTAGTATGGGGGCGGTGAGGCCTCCGTGGCAGCACAACCAGCCACGGGAGGCAGGAGCAGGCGGCATGACCAGCGCTGCTTTGGGCGGCCGGAGCAAGAAGACCAGAGGTTGAAGAAGCACTACGGCTGTTGGATGGACATCGTACGGTCAGTAGAGCTAGAATCGTGCATATTGACTAAGTTGACAAAGCCCTTCGTCCCCGTCAACTTAGTAGGCCCACTATACTGGGTCCCATCTAGCAGGGGGAGTATTCATTTTTTTGTGTGTAATAAGGAGGCACTTCCTTGCGTGCGAAGATATAGCTGGTGGGTCCGAGCTGTCAGATGTGTTTTTTTCACGAAATACAGAGGCCGTTTCGGTGGGTCCCAGATGTCAGGTGGAGGAAATCATTATTTTGCGCGTAATAAGGAGGCATTTCCTTGCGTGCGGCCGTGGACCCAGCTATCAGCCTCTCCACGTACAGTCCACTTTAGATGCATGTCAGTCGTTGACCATGCTGACCACGCCACGCCGAGAGCACCGGGGCGGTGGACGACTGCGAGGCCTAGGAAGGGAACGACACGGAGGCAGGGAACACTCTGCCGTTGTTTTTGTTTCCCACGCGGAGGGG
Organism: Triticum aestivum; assembly: GCF_018294505.1. Lineage (NCBI taxonomy): Eukaryota > Viridiplantae > Streptophyta > Magnoliopsida > Poales > Poaceae > Triticum > Triticum aestivum. Next base: position 585,522,531 of record NC_057800.1, read on the forward strand.
AGTATGACTGTACGAGGGTTTACTGGTTCATCTGCCGTCACCGGAGAATAACAGCAGGTGTGGGTGAGTAGAGGGATGGCTAGGCCAGCGATGGGAGTACGGCGGGGCGGTGAGGCCTGCACGGCAGCACAACCGGCCGCGGGGAGGACGGAGCAGGCATTCCCGCCGGTGCTTGTTTGAGCGGCTGGAGCAGGAAGAGCAGAGATTGAAGAAGCACGACGGCCGTTGGATGGACATCCAACAGTATACATGCCATTTGTGGAAAGCCTCAAATTTGTGGAAAACAACATACAACCCATCTGCCATTATTTCAAATAATTTACAGTCCATTTGCTAATTCTTACGGGTTTTTTTGGAGCCCATATTCTTTATGTTAGCATTACAGCCCATATTGTGGCCACGGTTAAAAAATTATACGAAATTTTGCATATGTCGGTGCGGTGTGAACTGTTTTTAATCCCGAAATCACATCCAGACTGATTTTAAAAATAAATGTATATCAATATAAAATCCAATAAATTGTCCACGCATAAAAATCAATGCAATTTAAAATCTCAAAATGAAAAAAAGATATTTGAAAATAATTGCCGGTTTGATGTGTTTTAAAAATGTACAACCCATTTCTCATTACTGATAGGCCATTTTCTCGGCCAGCCGAATGAACCTCTCCTCATCTTGAAAGATTTGCATCCTAACAGGCCTGATAAAGCGACTTACTTGACAAATCACAAAAGAACTGGGCTAGCCAGTTTCAGAAAGAAAAAAACTACTGGGCTGGTCTGTGGTAAACATAAAAGAAAAGGCTGTCTAGACATGCCAGAGTGTCCTGCACAGCCCAGTTGACACCCTGCTTCCGTCTCAAAAACAAATTAGATAAATGCCACTCCAATTATGGCGATTCATAAAAATGCCACTGCAATTTCCAAACTCTGAAAAATGCCACTGCAATTTTTGCAAACATTGAAAACGCCACTGTAGTTTGCAAACTTTGAAAAACACAACTCTAGACTTCGAAAAATGCCACTAGAAATGGCATGAAATGGCATTTTTCAAAGTTTGGAAATTGCAGTGGCATTTCTCGGATACACCAGATTTGGAGTGGCATTTATCAAATTAACCCAAAACAAAAATAACTGGGCGAGCTGATGGGTCCCTGGTGTCAGCCGCTCATTGTGCAATTCTCTTGTTTATTGACTACGTTGACAATGGCATGGGACCCAGATGTCAGAAATCCACTAGGAGGAGTGAGGGAGTCCTGGATTAGGGGGTGTCCGGATGGCCGGACTATACCTTCAGCCGGACTCCTGGACTATGAAGATACAAGATTGAAGACTTTGTCCCGTGTCCGGAAGGGACTTTCCTTGGCGTGGAAGGCAAGCTTGGCGATACGGATATGCAGATCTCCTACCATTGTAACCAACTTTGTGTAACCCTAACCCTCTCTGGTGTCTATATAAACCGGAGGGTTTTAGTCCGTAGGACAACATACACAACAACAATCATACCATAGGCTAGCTTCTAGGGTTTAGCCTCTCTGATCTCGTGGTAGATCTACTCTTGTACTACCCATATCATCAATATTAATCAAGAAGGACATAGGGTTTTACCTCCATCGAGAGGGCCCGAACCTGGGTAAAACTTCGTGTCCCTTGCCTCCTATTACCATCCGGCCTAGACGCACAGTTCGGGACCCCCTACCCGAGATCCACCGGTTTTGACACCGACATTGGTGCTTTCATTGAGAGTTCCTCTGTGTCGTCGCCGCTAGGCTTGATGGATCCTATGATCATCAATGGCGATGCAGTCCAGGGTGAGACCTTCCTCCCCGGACAGATTTTCGTCTTCGGCGACTTCGCACTACAGGCCAATTCACTTGGCCATCTGGAGCAGATCGAAAGCTATGCCCCTGGCCGTTAGGTCAGATTTGGAAGTTTAAACTACATGGCTGACATCCGCGGGGACTTGATCTTCGATGGATTTGAGCCACTGCCGAGCGCGCCGCACTGTCACGACGAGCATGATCTAGCTCTGCCGCCGAACAGTGCCCTGGAGGCTGCACCCACATCGGCTTCATCCCTTAATTCGGAGCCAACTGCGCCGATCGAGGATGGGTGGTTGGACGCCGCCTCGAGGGCTGCGATCCCAACGGTGATCGAGCTGAACACCAGCCCCGCACTCTACAAGACTCGTGACTCCAAGGAGCCGGACTCCTCTCCGGACTCCGAACCCTCCGCGCCCCTGCCAATCGAATCCGATTGGGCGCCAATCATGGAGTTCACTGCCGCGGACATCTTTCAGCACTCGCCTTTCGGAGATATTCTGAAGACACTGAAGTCTCTCTCTTTATCACGAGAGCCCTGGCCGGACTACAGTCAGCAAGGTTGGGGTACGGATGATGAAGAAATTCAAAGCCCACCCAGCACCCACTTTTTAGCCACTGTCGACGATTTAACCGACATGCTCGACTTCGACTCCGAAGACATCGACGATATGGACGCCGATGAAGGAGTACAATGAAGAACCAACGCCTATTGGGCTCTGGAATGCCACCTCGTCATATGACGTATACATGGTGGACGCACCAAAAGATGACGACGAGGAGCGGAAGGACGCACCGAAGGCTTGTTTCCTCGAAAAACAGTCAAAGCAGCGACACAAGCGCCACCCCAAATCCCGCCTCGACGTAAATAGCGATCACACAGACCCAGCGCTGGAGCAGGGCGAACCGCCGCCGGACAACGGCAATCTGGATAATCAAACCGAACAAACAAATCCTATCAAGGATAATGGTCCGGACGATATAACGCCGGACAGACACCCAGAGCAGCAGACTTCTCGTAAAAGGCTTGTTGCCACCGCGAGGAGTCTGAAAAAGCAGAAGCAAAGGCTCAAGGCCGCGCAAGACACACTCCAAATCAGATGGAGTAAAATACTCAACACTGCAGCAAGGTACGACGACAATCGCCCCTCCAAAAGCTACCCAAAGCGGAAGCTGCTACCCGAATTTGATGAGGAGGCCTCAGAACCCCCACAACCAAATATCAAAGCAGCAACTTGGTCGGATAGACGACCCCTCTACCAACACAGAGCGGCATACAACGCCGCTCACAATACAATACGCGACCCATGCAAGGCCTCACACCCAAAGGACGGCGCAACAAGATCCATCTATGGACCACGCAAGCGCGCCCCAGCATACAATGCAACACAACAAACATCCGAACAACGCGGTACACCCAGCTATAGGGGTGCCGCACACCCCCTATGTTTCACCGATGAGGTGCTAGACCACGAATTTCCAGAGGGATTCAAGCCCGTAAACATAGAGGCATACGACGGAACAACAGACCCTGGGGTCTGGATTGAGGACTATATCCTTCATATCCATATGGCTCGAGGAGATGATCTCCACGCCATCAAGTACCTACCCCTCAAGCTCAAAGGGCCAGCTCGTCACTGGCTCAAAGGCCTCCCCGAAAGCTCCATTGGAACTTGGGAAGAGCTCGAAGACGCCTTTCGGGCAAATTTTCAAGGGACTTATGTCCGACCTCCGGATGCGGACGATTTGAGTCATATAACTCAACAGCCCGGAGAGTCAGCCCGAAAGCTTTGGAACAAGTTTCTTACTAAAAAGAACCAGATTGTCGACTGTCCGAACGCCGAAGCCTTGGCATCTTTCAAGCATAGCATCCGTGACGAATGGCTCGCCAGACACCTCGGCCAAAATAAGCCGAGGACGGTGGCCGCATTAACAAACCTCATGACCCACTTTTGCGCGGGTGAAGACAGCTGGCTAGCCAGATGCAGCACCAGCGACCCCAGTACATCTGAAGTTAGAGATGGAAACGGGAAATCACGGCGCAACAGCAATAACAAACGCCGGAATAAAGAAGACATCATGAAGGGCATGACAGTAAATGCCGGATTCAAAAGCTCTTGGCCAGGTCAAAAGCCGCCCCCTAAAGGCACCAGGGATGAATTGTCCAGCCTCAACAAAATTCTGGACCAAGTATGTCAGATTCATAGTACCCCTGGTAAACCTGCTAATCATACCCACAGAGAATGTTGGGTCTTCAAGAAGTCCGGCAAGCTCAACGCCGTACACAAGGGGGAGGATACACCAAGTGAAGACGAGGACGAGCCCCCCAAGCAAGACATGGGGGAACAAAAGAAATTTCTACCAGAAGTCAAAACAGTAAACGTGTTACACATAATCAAGGGAAAAAACAACGCGACACTCCCAGGAAAATATACCCAAGTGCTTGTCACCATGAAGTCCTGCCACTGGTCATCTCAACCGATCACTTTCGACCATCGCGATTACTCAGCAAGTATCCGACACGCAAGATGGGCTGCCCTGGTATTAGACCCAGTAATTGGCGGATATCACTTCACAAGAGTCTTGATGGACGGCGGCAGCAGCCTAAACATAATATATCAGGATACAATCCACGGGATGGGGTTAGACCCAACACAAATTCGCCATAGCAATACTACCTTTAAAGGAGTAACGCCAGGCCCAGGGGCTCATTGTACGGGCTCCCTCCTACTACAAGTTATATTCGGCTCCCCCGATAACTTCCGTCACGAGCATTTAACTTTCCACATCGCTCCGTTTCAAAGTGGCTATCAAGCACTGCTCGGACGTGAAGCTTTCGCTCGCTTTAATGCAATACCACACTACGCCTCCCTCACACTCAAGATGCCCGGTCCACGTGGCATCATCACAGTGCACGAAAATATCAAGCGATCTCTGCGCGCCGAAGAAAGTGAGGCTGCCTTGGCAGCCGCACACTAAAGGCGCCCGGACAAGCGAAAGCATCCAATAGGTCGTCAAGACCTCAGATACAACTAATCGAGTCTGGCGCCACTACTTATACCGAATAAATGGTCACACCCCTATTTGTCAATACAAGGGGCTCAACACGCGCAGACGAGTGGCAATTTCTTATCATCTTGAATTATACATGGTTTCTTTAAAAACTATCTTTTTGCACGACAACTTTTTCACTTAAACTTCCTCTCTTTTACAGACGATCATCGTGCTACACCCATCCAGGATACGGCACAACGGAGACACAGGCGCAGACGTGCAGCAGGGACCCGCTCCAAGGATTCTTTTTAGATTAAGACCCTGCGTAAACCTTTTTTACTGTCTCTTGTTGACACATATCCACCGTTGAGAAGGATGCTGACGTCTTGGCATGTGGCCACGCCAGAACAATGCACGTACCTGGACACAAGGGGCTTCTTACAAAGGCCATTATTTAGGCCCGGTTTATACCACAAAGACCGAATACCTTAGGGAGTGTTCAGCGTCGCGAGTTTGGCCCTATATGCATCGGCTCCGAATCATTGTCTTTGGTCAAATGTTGGGTTTGCCTGGCTCCTGTGTTTTGGTGCCTTACGTTGTGCTTTACCGGCTAAGGTAGCACCAGGAGAACTACTGCGATTGTGCCCTGGTTCATCCGGACGAGCACCTTAGTAGAGAAAGCCGAAAACTGACTGTCATGATATAGCGTGAGACTGGTCAACCACTCAATGACCTGTGGGAATGTTAGAATTCCTCTGTCTTAACGAAGGGCCATTTTCTGGCCAGGCATGTACGCACCCCAGAATCGGGAGAGTGCGGAGCCACTAGGGGCTATCTAGTAGCCCCACTGTCAAACTCCTATGACTAAGTGAAAGTGCTAAACCATTATAGTCCGGTTGCCTCGCTCGCTCCGCTATCACCTCCTTAATAGGACCAAGACGTTGGGTTAAGTGTGAACGCGTGTTTTTGCGAGCACCTCCACATTATATGCGTGGGGGTTGAAGCCGACGACTGCAATCTTTCAGGTTATACACATGTATACATAAACGGCCGCCCAGGAGGCATCATATTACTTTCAGGCAAAAGTATAAAAATAGCCTTATACAAATTTATAAAAAGCATCTCGCTTACAATGAGATTACATATCACTCAAACATAATATTTTTGTTGAGCACTGGGTCTCTATCAAACGAGCACCCTCAAGAACTTCTACAAAGTAGTGCTCAGCAGCCCTTCGACCTATGGCCGAATCCCGCGCTGCGACAGTGGTAGCATCCATCTCTGCCCAGTATGCTTTAACACGGGCAAAGGCCATCCGTGCACCCTCTATGCACGCCGACCTCTTCATCGCATTAATGCGCGGCACCACGTCAAGGAACTGCTGCACCAAGGTGAAATAGCTGTTCAGGTTTGAACTTTCCGGCCATAGCTGATCCACAACAGACCTCATGGAGAGTCCGGACAACCTATTTAGTTCGGCCCATTCGGCTAATTGGTCGGTCAATGAAAGTGGACGCTCGGGAGAATGGAATTGCCTCCAAAACAGCTGGTCTACTTCACGGTCCGTCTGACCCTGAAAGTACTTGGCCGCATCGGCAGCGCTTGCCGCCAAATCCATATACACATCTTCCGAACTCCACAGCCGATCCAGAGGGGCATACCGTGGATCTCCGAACTTCCTCCGCAACATAAAGGATTTCCCAGCTACAATATCCCCGACTTCTCGCAGCTCCTCCTTCTTTGCCCTCATAGCAGAGCAGAGGTCTTTTTTCGTCGCAGCAGCCTTCTCAAGGTCCAATGCCTTCGCTTGGTTTTCCTTTTCAAGAACCCAGCAACGGTCGGTAGTGGCTTTTAATTCTATGGCCATCTTGTCTCAGCTCTCGCCATGCGTGGCCTTCTCGGCTTGCAACTCTTCGGCCGCCTTCAAAGCAGCCACATTACCCAACCTCGCTTGTTCCTTGGCTCGGGCAAGTTCTGCCTGCAAGACTTCAATAGTGGCAGCTCCATCTGCAGTCACAACATATTAAAGATGCTGGCATCGTGCTGCTCTTCCTACTGTGGCGTTTACCAGATAATGACACTTACCCTGTGCCTCGTCAAGCCTTTTGTTAACAAGCTCGATGTCGGCGTCTGCCGCATCCAACTATCGTTCTAAATGGGCAAACTCGCTAGTCCGGCTAGCCACCAAAGCTTCCATCACCTGCACATAAAGGCAGTATGGTTATTACCTAGGAATATGATCCTCTGTTCGTCGTCGTTTCCGACGACAACCAGAGTCTCAGGAGCTACTATCTACACAGGGCACACCTAGCATGTGCAGGACTATCATACATTCTTTTATGTACCTCAAAGCCCGTCAGTAGACTCAGAAAAGCTTCATGCAATCTGCTTTCGGCGGACGATATTCTCTCCATCACCGTATTCATCAGCACACGGTGTTCATCTGAGATGGCCGCTCGCCCCACCAACTCCCTCAGAACATTCGATTGCACACTAGACGGTGCCGGACTCTTTTGTTTGCTCTCTTCAAGAGCTTGACACTGGGAGCTTCGGGGGTCAATGGGATTATCTTCCAGCCTCACCGGACTCGGAGAGGCCCTCCGCGACGACACTTCAGGGTCGCCCGCTTCCGGAGCGGAGGAGTCTGGAGGAGGCGTTTCGCTCTCCATCATCTCTAGAAGAAGATCCCCCGAAGACGAGCTCATTTGAGAGGGGCTAAGTCCCGAACTGCAAAAATACATGCGGTGGTTATTCTTTCAGAAGAAAAAGATGGCATATCTGTACTATTGAAGTATTCCGGGTCACTTACGACTTGCGGGAGAATTGATCCCCCCGCGGACTTTGTGGGGAAACAGCTCCCCCCCAAGGTAGGACCCTCTGTGGGAGACTTCTTCTCCCGTTTGGAAGCTTCGGCTTCCGAATCCCCGGGCGCAGTCCTTTTCCTCTCCTAGTCGTCTTCCTTCATGGAGACGCTCGCTCCCTCGGCTAGAATGGGCAGCGTTGGGGGCCTGCGTCCGCCCGTATTATCCTCCATTGTATCCTCCTTCAAGGGCTCCGGGCAAGGTGCGGTCTGGAGCATCTTTTCCAATACCGGATTTTCCAAACCCTCGGGGAGGGGGGCCGAACACCGAATCAACTTCGCCTTTGTTAGCCAGTCCTGGTCAAAAAGCAAACTCTCAGAAATGACTTCGTAACAAAGGAGAGATAGTATGTTCGGCCGGAAGATGCCTTACCTGTTCGGCGGCGCGGTTACTACTCAGGCCCACGTCCTCGGTGATTTTCGGACACTCCACCTGAGGTCCGAAGAATGACTTGTACATCTCCTCGTGCGTCAGACCAAGAAAATTTTGAATGACACACAGTCCCTTGGGATTGAACTCCCACAGGCGAAGAGGCCGGCATTTGCAAGGCTGGACTTGACGAACCAGCATAACTTGTATTACCGCAACCAAACTAAAATCTCCATTGAAGTGATCTTGAATGCGGCTTTGCAATCTAGGCACGTCCTTGGCTGGACCCTAGCTCAGACCTCTGCTAATCCATGACATCAGTTGTGGTGGAGGGCCCGAGCGGAAAACGGGGGCGGCCGCCCACTTGGCACTTCTAGGAGCCGTGATGTAGAACCACTCCTGTTGCCACAATTCAGACACCTCTGGGATGGAACCTTTGGGCCACGGAGCTCCCGTCATCTTGCGTATTGAGGCACCTCCACACGCTGCATGTTGCCCCTCGATCATCTTTGGCTTTACTTCGAAGGTCTTGAGCCATATGCCAAAGTGAGGGGTAACCCGGAGGAAAGCCTCGCACACAACAATAAATGTTGTGATATGAAGAAAGGAGTCTGGAGCTAGATCATGAAATTCTAGCCCGTAATAAAACATCAAACCCCTGATGAGAGGATCCAGAGCAAGGCCTAGACCTCGGAGGAAGTGGGAGACGAACACGACGTTCTCGTTGGGTTTAGGGGAGGGGACGGCCTGCCCTTGGGGAGGCAGCCGATGCAAAATCTTGGCAGTCAGATATCTAGCCTCCCTCAACTTTTTGATGTCTTTTTCCATGACGGAAGAAGGCATCCATCGGCCTTGAAGGCTAGATCCGGACATGACTGAAGGTTCGGAGCACCTGACCTGAACTTCGGGCGTTTGAGCTTGAGGTGGGGGTAGGATTCGATTGAGCACAGGAGGGAAAAATAAAAGCCTTGTCCCCTTTATAAAGATGGTGAATATCAAGCGTCCTCTCTGTGCCCGTTTGGACTTGCCTATGATCTAGGAGTCCTAGAAGCGGTTGGGTTACCCACGCCCGTATTGATGAGAATCCCGGAATAAGGGGACACGATCTCTACTTTGACAAGACATGCCAAGGAAACCGCCTCGCATGCCGCGCTGAGGTGGGATAATGAAACGACTCGGATAGAGGCTTGGCCATGGTGTGTCACACTACAGAATACGTCAACAGATTAGACTTGTGTAAATATTATTCTCTCTATGGCAATATGTGGAAACATATTTTGCAGAGCCGGACACTATCTTTGTGTTCAAAATCTTCTATGAAGTACTTGGAGAAGGAACCCGCCTTGCAATGCCGAAGACAATCTACGCGCCGGGCTCGTCGTCATTGAAGCCTGGTTCAGGGGCTACTGAGGGAGTCCTGGATTAGGGGGTGTATGGATGGACGGACTATACCTTCAGCCAGACTCCTGGACTATGAAGATACAAGGTTGAAGACTTCATCCCGTGTCCGGAAGGGACTTTCCTTGGCGTGGAAGGCAAGCTTGGCGATACGGATATGCAGATCTCCTACCATTGTAACCGACTTTGTGTAACCCTAACCCTCTCCGGTGTCTATATAAACCGGAGGGTTTTAGTCCGTAGGACAACATACACAACAACAATCATACCATAGGCTAGCTTCTAGGGTTTAGCCTCTCTGATCTCGTGGTAGATCTACTCTTGTACTACCCATATCATCAATATTAATCAAGCAGGACGTAGGGTTTTACCTCCATTGAGAGGGCCCAAACCTGGGTAAAACTTCGTGTCCCTTGCCTCCTGTTACCATCTGGCCTAGACACACAGTTCGGGACCCCCTACCCGAGATCCGCCGGTTTTGACACCGACAAGGAGCCATTTCTTTTATTGGCTTGAAATAAGGAGGCACTTGCTTGCGTACTTCCATGACCTTGGCGGGTCCCTGCTGTCATCCTCTCCACGTACAATCATCTCCTGATTGTGTACGCGTCAACTTGCTAGGCCCACAAGTCAGCCTCTAAACTGTGGAGGACAAATACAACCCATTTAAAAAAATAACAGCCCATTCCATACGTTCAAATGGAAAGTTCAACATTTAGACCAAAGTAACTGGTCTGATCCACATATAGAGTACTGAACTTCCACATTGACAACCATCATAGCCAAGTTAACTATCTACTCCCACTAACACTCTAGTAGCGTACAAGTACTAACTTACTCTTAGCTAACTAGACGATGCCGGCCGCCATCTGCTGTCCATGCTAAACGCCGGCACTGGCATCCTCCACCTTGCCTCGGACTTGCTAGAGGTGCGATAGGGCGCGTTGCTCGCGCGCGTTGGCCCTTTCCATGCCGGCATGGTCCACCAAAGCTTCGGCTTCCAAGCGAGAAACCCACTTGACGAGCTGGTAGTAAAAATCAGCATCACGAACGCGTGCGTGCCCGACAACCTCCAGGGCTATTTGCCGGGCGCCGGCCTCCACATAGTCGGCCCAGTTGCGGGCGCTCTGCTCGCGACTCAGAGCGTTAGTGCACTGCTGCTCCATGTCCTGCCGGCGGCGCAAATTGGCGATACGCTGCTCCTCCGCCAGGCGGTCGCGCTCCAACAACTCCTACTCCTCCGCCATGCGGTCGCGCTCCAACAACTCCTCGATCTCCGCATTGCCATCTAAAGACAGATAGAATGCCTCCTCCTTCCGTCTGCCTTCCGGTGAAAACCCGAACACTAGTTCCGGTGGTGACCGCCTCTGGCGTCGCCTACCGCGGACGGGCGGGGGCATGGCGGACATGGCGAGCGACGTCGGGCCGGTGGGGGCTTATGAGGATATGGCGAGTTGGGTCATGGTGGCACCTGAGAAGGCCGGGAAATAGTACTTATAGGCGGAAGGTAGCGCGACGGTCATCGGAATTCAATGCATAATGGCTTAGCGCGCCAGCTTGCCATGGAAAACTAGAGAAACTGAAATTATGACTATGCTGTCTCGTCCCGTCTGGGTCGCACGCCGGCATGGCGGTCAAACGAGTGCACTCGAATCATCTCCCTCCTTGTCAATAGTGATTCCACGGATTTAAAGCGTATCTTTTTTCGCATCAGTTAGCTGCCTTAATTACGGTCGACTGCATGCAGGCACTCAGAATTGCTTGCAGGCAGTATGCGAAGCAGCATGCAACGAGTCGCAGCCGAGGGCACGCATACAGCCACTTAAATCGCTGGAATTAATTAGCCTTAAACTTCTGCATGCCATTAATTATTGCCATGCCTTGGTCTTGCTGCTTTGCTCACGGGACTAATAAATCCCGGACGGAGGGAGTACCTTGGTTGGTGAGAGGTTTGAATTAAGCCCTGCAAATCGGAAAGGAGGTACTAGTACGTGCGTGATCCGCTATTTATTCATGTAGGACCGAGTAGGCCGTTTCTTGAATTGAGCCCTGCAAACCGGAAAGGAGGTAGTACGTGCGTGATCCACTATTTATCCGTGTAGGATCGATAGTGTAGCTTGTCAGTTTCTTCAGAGGTAGGCATTTTTATCCGTGTAGGATCAATAGTGTAGCCTGTCAGTTTCTTCAGAGGTAGGCATTTTTATTCAAAAAACTGCCACTTCGCATCTTGCATCATAAATAAAACTGCCAGGAGCACATTTGTAGGCTAGCTAGTGATCGATCAGTAACTTGTAAACACCGAGCGAACAGAAATAAGTAACTGTCAATGCATCTCAATGATTCACAGATCATATACAAATATGTAGCTCCAAAAGCAAAGATCAGCCACTTCGGATCTTGCGTCGGAACTAAAACTAACTAGTACGATTCCCATACATAAGATCAACATGTTAATGCATCTCAATGATTCATAGATTATATACAAATATGTAGCTCCAAAAGCAAAGATCTAGAAAAAAACATCTGTTCTTCCTACTTACATGGATGCTTCTCTTGGCCAACATTCAGTACAGACTGAAAGACAAATTTGTTTGTGAAGTCTACAATTCCTCTTGCAAACGTAAGTGGTTTCACCAACAGCTGGAACCATGAGAATTAACCACACATGATGGAGGAACATCCACTGCAATATGATTTGGTCTTCTCTCGATCACACGGTGAGACTATTTTCGGAATACAAACTTTAACTTAGGCAAAATGATGCCCATTGTATAATCAGACCAAAGCAGTGAAGCACATAGTGTTGGCCAATAAATAGTATAGTACTACTTTTCTGCAGTCCATGAAGTTACTATCCAATCTTTCCGTGTCTATTTTCAAATGGCACTGCATGCAGTGACTATACTATTCTCTTGTGCAGTTCAACCAAAATTGCGGGCACTTTGTTTGTTTGCCAAATAGCAACGGGAAGACATCTCTGTCTGCACAAATATCAAGCAGCTAGTAAACATATACCACACCTTGTACTTTCGGTTTAAACATGTCTCTTCCGCTTAGCACCTGTCATGTTCTGCACTGGACAATCTGATACAGTTATGTTTTGCCCTGGACAATTTCATATTGAATTGATTTGCTGGTTCAGAGCAGAAATATAGCACCTATTCTTCATCAGACCAAGGATATCCATGTTCACAGTGATGGAATAGGTGAAATCGATACAACTGAAATTGAGCATCCAATCATTGAATCCTGTCCTGCACCTCCAATGTAGGTCCACCCTGCCAATAAATTCACATGCAAACCACTAGTATTACTATCTAATGACAGTACAAAAAGAGTAGCAAGATAGTAGCAAACCATGTACCTTCGTAATGAACGGCTCATAGTGCCACCAAATGGATATAAAGGTTTGGAAAAAAACATGCCCCTAATGTTGAACCAGTTGGACTTTTTGTGCAGTTCCACTAAAATCAAGCATCCCTGTTTGCATAGATATTGAAAGTGTGATTACTCTAAAAGTGGCACTAGTTGAAGCATAGACTCACAAATATAAGCATTCCAATTTCTTAATGGGAAAAGGTAGCAAGACTATTTCTAACCACCTGTTTGAAGGAATAAATAAAGCAACAGCGGCTGATGTCAGGAAGACATACATAGTTTTTTCTAGAAAAGTGAGCCATTCCTGACCTTTCCTCTTCTTTTAAGCAAATTTTGTGCGGTTCTACTAAAATAAAATGCCATCACCGCCTTGACAATTCAGTGACACTGTACAAAAGGAAATGACTTAACATTACATCATGATGTCAGGTATGTAGTCGACAGGCATTAGAGACAAACATACATACCTCCTCAAGAGAACAGCCGGAGGAGGTGCCCACTCTTGACCTTTCCTCTTGTCTTCATAATTGTCTGTGCAGTTTAACCAAAATAAAATGACATCAGCGCCTTGGCATTTTGGTGACACTGTACAAAAAAATTAACTTATCTCATGAAAGTGAGGTATGTAATCTATAAGCATTAACAGTGCAAAAATCTGAAGGTAGTAACAAGTTTCATCATTGGTATACTGGCTGTGCAACAGCATTAGAATGCCTTAGCTGAAAAATCTTTAATACATCCACAATCAACAGCTAACCCTGAAATAATCCAGTGACATTAAATGGCATTGCTTAAATTTATGGGTGGCATTAGACTGAGAGCGGCATTAGTTAAATGTGGCATCACTTAGCAGTAGCATTGCTTGACTTGACTGCTGGCGTTATACTAACAGCAAAAAAAGTGGCAATAAGAGCATGGGAGGCCCATTCGGACAGTGGGTGCACCAGTACGATGTACCTCCACGGACGCAGAGTGGTGAGGGAGGTATGGTTGCCCAGAGCAACAAATATCCAGGCAGCACATGTGGATTACGTCCCATTTTTGTTCTCTTTAGCCACCTTTTTCCTATGCGAGGAAAACAAACCGATCGACCTGGTCATTCTCTATTGCATTCTCATGCCTTTCTACCCTTCTTCAACCAAGAGACACGAGATTCGTTCCTTAGCTACTGATTTTCCCCTTTTCAACCTAGATGCGGGTTCGATGCCTACTCTCTTGGACAGTACAGTCTCCCTTCCTTTCCTTATTCAACCCATACATGGATTAGTCTGCGTGAAGTAGGGTTTCCTTTAATAGTGCAAATTATGGTTTTCGTCTGCGTGGCCAGCAGAGCAGAGGATAGCAAATTGGGAAGATGGTGGAGTGGAAAAAGATCCATATGCAACGACATGGCAGATGGGGCAATAGAACAAGGTTATGGTTTGAAAAGAGGTAGCATACCTGAGGGTCGACGGGAAGTGGCTTCGCTCGTGGTCGTCGTCCTCCGCCCACACTACGACAACAATCTTGGGGACGGAGGCCATCCCGCGCGGGCGCTAGGTCTTAGAGGACGGCCTTGTCGTCAGTGCGTGACCTCGCTCGCTCGCCGACGACGAGTGCGTCAATGCTGCACGTCCTTTTCTTCCCCGACGGATCTGTGACCACCATTGAGGAGGGAGAGAGGGGCCGTCTTTTTAGATCTGGAGAGAGGGTGGTAGTGTGAGAAGCAAGTGGGCAGCCCTTAGCAAGAAAGTGCTCAAGCTCCAGCCTATATATCTTTTTATACTACTAGTACTGGAGGTGGAGTAGTGGTAGAGTAGTTTATATTTTCTCTGCGTACAGTACCAGTTAGTCATGCTTCAAAACTGATCGGCATGCCATTAAAGAAATAAAGGTCGATAACTAATGCGGCACCTCGGGCCAACGCAACCAGATCACATTTTGCACGAGAAATTACACACCATGTTTCGTTGACATGTGGTCCCGTTCCAACATATCAGTGAGACGACGGCGAGTAGTAGGAGTATTTTTGAACGGACGTGTAGGCCGGGGCGCCTCTTCGTGAACCGTGGCAAACTCGCAACCGTCCACCGACTCTTCGCCTTTCCCTCTCGATTTGGATCTGCTGTCGCATGCTCTTCCTCTCCCTCCTCCATTTTCCTTCGGCCCTTCACCCTTTATTCTGCCATTGTTCGATCGTCTTCTCCATGGAGGGAACAGGCCGGAAACGACCCCGTTATTCTTGCCCCGATCTAAAAGATGACGTGGTGGAGGAACTCATTGATCGGTGCGACGTCATCACCTCGGCTAGCATGGCAGGTTCGTTCAAGCCCATTCTCGACTCAACTAATAACATCATTACAAAGAACCCAAGAGTCAAGGAGCGGTTTGATCTCCCCTATCTTCTTCGCCGTGACCCTGATGACTGGCGCCGGCACGACGGAGGCCTCACCCTATGCCAGTTGATGGCGCTTGATAATGATACGTATGATGTTAAGATGCCATCGCTTGAGGGCAAGGCTTGGGCTGGCGCAAATGGAGATTGGGTTGTTTACATTGGGTCCAACTGCGAGTGGGTACTTGTGAATGTGTACACTCGTGACCGGGTTCCACTTCCAAAATCTCAGCAGACTGCCCAGAGGTTCAGCACACCGGTATTGTACGCATGTTCAAATACGATCATGGTGACTATCTTCTACGGAAGATAGCAATTTGTCGAGTTCCCAACCGCTCTTGGAATTACAACAACTATCAAGTTGTTGCTATCTTCGACAAGCTTGTTGCCGTCCTTCGTGGTTTGACTCGATGGATATTGCTCAAAAATCAGTTTCTGTACACGGATGAGTACTGTGATGCAATTCAATACGAGGGCCTTGTGTTTGTTGCCACCACTCGTGGCACTGTTTTTGCATGGGATCCTCGTAGTTTCGGTACGTTTGTCTTCCACTGTAATTATAATTGTTTCATCCACATGCATGCGGGCTAGCAAGTTTCCCTTTACTAATTAACCTTCTTCTTGTGTTTCCAAGGTCCTGTGAACATCCCACCACCTGTACTTGAAAAATTTTATAACCAAGGGGGAGATGACGATGGTGATGATCACGAGCATGAGGACGAGCAGGACCCATATACTCAGTGGCGTCTGGCAACTAATTCCGATGGATCACCTCTTCTTGTGTGTATACAACCCACTGATGATGTTCCTACTAAGGAAGCAGGTGTAGTCTCCCATGGTCGCACTCTCCGGACCTATTCCAAGACCCGTTGCATGGTATTCGGGATGGATACTAGTGTGCTAGCACCAACTCCTTCTCCCTGGTATAGAATTGATAGTCTTGGAGAAAACTCGCTCTTCCTTGGACAAAACTATCCAATGATGGTGAAAGGCGATCCAACTGCTATTGACACAACATTAACAGTACCATTTATGAGAAGCAATTGTGTCTATACCTCGGACATTTGGGTGGTTCCCTACCCTGGTACTGATATAGTAGGCCGCTTCAGCCTGGATGATCAGTCCTGCGATGGTTTCCAGATCAACAATCGATGGCCCGTCCCAGAGAATCACTTGTGGTTCAAAGCAAGCGTTTCCAACACCGAGGAATGGTTGAGTTGAAGTTCATTTCATTTCTTGTTATTTGTTGTGTGGTGAAAACTTTAGTATTTATAATGTATCCTCGTTGTCGATGTGGGTTGATGACCTGTTGTATGTAATAAAATGATATGGCCTATGATAAACTTACTAAATTTATGAATGGCTTTCGAGTCGCTTCTCTGAGTGAGTGGTGCGACGAGGCAAAAAATATTTTCCAAATACATAATTGTACGTGCATTGCAACAGGTTATCGGATGAGGCCAATCAACAATAGTAGTACACTATTTGTAGTAGCTTCACATGCTTCGCATGTCGGGCGGGTGTTTTTACTGTAGCCATATGTTATTGTGTTTGTTGTACGTAACCAACACCTCGAATCCTTGATACTAGTACTATATAGTAGGAGTAAGTAGTAGGAGTAGTAGGGTGGCATGGGCCAGAACAAGCATTCACGTCCAGGAGTACGGCACACGCCACCACCACGACATCCATCTGACACCATATTATTTCTTGGAGTCCGTGCTAGAGCAATCTCTTCAACCTCGTCGTTTCTCTAACTTCAGCCATCGCACGACGGGCGAGGTGGGGGTTTGCCGATAGTCGGTTTCCTTAACTGTGGTCCCACTTGTAAGGCCAACTCCAATGCACGACCCCAAACACACCTCTGTTTTGCACGAACTCCAACGATAATTTTGACTAGAAAAGCAAGACCAAAGAAAACAAGAACCACAAGAATACATTTTACTACTCCTGTAAGTTGGATTAGTGCCTTCTCGATGCATTCATTGTTGATCTGCGGAGGCTCGATCTTGCGTCTGTGCTAGCTAAAAGTGATAGAACATCTACTAAATTGCGCTCTATCAATATATGGATGTACTCTTCTTCCCAATACAAAAACTTGCATCCATTCTACTCCCTCCGTTGCACTATACATGCCTTCTATTTGTCAAAATATATATGTATCTAGACATGTCTTAGTATATAGGTACATCCATTTTTGGACAAATGGAAGTCAAGTATTTTGGAACGAAGGGAGTACACAATAAATTTTTTAAGTTAACACAACTAGTCTAATCCAAGAGCCGAACCGAAGATTTGGTCGGGTTCTTCCTCCTTTTGCCAACACGTGGGACATCCAGCATCCAGGTCATGCCATGAAAGAAAATAGAGTGGTAGTTGAAGCCACGAGATGTGCATCTTGGGTTAAACTGTAAATAAAATCTTACTACTCTTGAGTAACTCCAAAAGCGGCCACCGAAGATCTTTATTGGATTTGTTTTTCATCACCAGCACATTGAGGTGAAAGATGTGCAGGTTCAGTGGGTCCTCTTGCGTTTTCACTGACATGTGGGGCCGCATGTGAGCAAACAGATGATGGGCTCTGTGCGTCCGCTGGCTGGTTGAGAAGAGAGATAGAGGAGGGCTGAGCACAGACTGCAGGAAATTTGTTCTACGTACCTCAATATAGGCTCGATATAGCGGGGTGGCATGGGCCATAACTAGCATTCACGTCTAGCAGTACGGCACCCGCCACCCACACGAGTCCCATCCGACACCAATTTTCTTGGAGTCCGTGCTACAACCATCTCTTCTCCCTCCTGTTTTCTTAGCCATCGCGCGGTGGGCAGGGTGGGGGTTTGCCGATAGTCGGCTTGCTCAACTGAGGTCCCACTTGTAAGTGAAAATGCAACACCGCACGCATTCCCGCTTGAGCGGCATGCCGGACCAACCGTGTGGGGGTGCGATGCGAATACGGTAGGCTTTTCCTTTTGAACTCGTAACTTGTAAAATTTGGTTCTGCTCCATGGCACGACCGATAGATAGAAAATAACGATTTTGCCTAGAGTAATGAGAAGTTTGGTTCTGGCGCCGTTCATGCATGGAGTACGTACGAAAATTATGAAGTTGATGCGAAAGGTAAGATAATTACTGTAGTATCATATACTACTACATGGATTTGACGGAAAGATGGATCCATCAATGTTCAACGACATCCTCATGCCCTAGTGCGCCGGGTCACCAACCGACGTGTGAGGAGCAGCGGCGTTGGCGGCGAGCTCAACGTGCTTCTGAACAGTGCCGTCCAAGGTTGCCCTGCGCTCCAAGAAGGCCAGCGTCCTATCGTCCTCCTCTTGCATGTATTAGTCCTTGTGGACGATTTGCGCGTAGACGTGGGTGATTATGTAGATGGTGTCTTGCTGCGCCAGGCGCTGCGCGGCGAGCGCGACCTCGAGGTGGACATTCTCAGGCGCGACGGCGGGCAGTCGCAGGGCCACCAGTGCGTCGAAGAGGTTGTTACCATAGTGGCCGTTGAGGGTGGCGGGCATCGCAGAGCCTGGGCGTGTCGGCTGGAGGCTTACGTCAAAGTTGTCCACAAGCTTCTTGATGATGGTGAACTTGTCGAGGAAACCGACGAGGACCTCATCGATCAAGGAGACAAAGTTGTCGTCCAAGCGGCCCCTCGCCCTGGCAGCCTCAAGCAATACTACCTGGAGACATTCCTTGGTGCCGGGCCGCAGGCCGGTGTCGTGGACCATCTGGTACAGCCGGCTGATGCTCGCGCTCATCGCCTCCATGGGTCTAGCGTAGCTTCTAGTCAACTGATCCTGCGATTAGAGTGATCACTCAGCCCTTGGTTAGCGTGCGTAGGTGCGTAGGATTTTGTACTACTCCTCGGCCCTCTACTGCACCTGCCTTTGGCTGTATGATAGGTGGGCCAGCCACCGCCTGGGGCCACGTGTCATTCACCCAAAGGCAGTTGCCGTAAGTCAATGAAGCTGCGCCCCCCTTCATGCTGGTGCAGTATAGTCATCTCACCGGACCTCTAGTTGGGGCCAAACGAGAGAAGTTTGATGTTTACTGGTTTATTGGTCCCCTTTGCATTTTGCGCCAAGTTTTGACCTTTAATTTAACTAATAAAATGTTAATGCATGTAAACAAAAATGTTGTGTAAGTCAGCTTACGAAAACCAAATAATCCCAAAATACTTAGGCACGGTGCATTAACTCCCTTGTTTCTTATTTCGTGACATATCAACCAATGAGAGATGTGGGCCATGCATGCTTTCAATGCCTTGAGACTACCAAACATGACATGCAGTGTTTAGTTCATTGCATGTAATCCTATTAGTACTCTAGTTAGGAGTAGCAAAAAAACATTAAGTTCTCTCGCCGATAGGAATAAAACACCATGTATTTATTTACAGAGGAAGTAGTACATTTTTGGTGACATGCATTACTAGATATTGCTAGTCAAATACTAAAATCTAGATGGACGTGGTAGTACTCCTAAATCCAGACGGTGGTGCTACTAGTACTAGTAGTAGTACTACCAATGTAGTAGTAGTACTAGCACTGTACTACCCGTTGGTCAAATTATTACGTGCTGCTCCTCACAGTGAAGTGACAAGACCCCGCGCCGGAGATGACACCTGAGTATAGGCGCCGTGTTCGACATACCATAGTCAGCCTCACTGTATGCAGTCACTATCATCATGGCTGTAGAGCTAGCCTGCTTACAACTAGCCCCGTTCGACATAATTTCCCATGCGTAGATGCCCGTGCATTGCATGGAACACCAATATTGGGGGTGGATGGCTCCGGCAGTGACCATCGCGCCAGATTTTTCCACGGCCTTCTACTCCTAGATGTGGTGGGGAGGAGATGAGGCTGATTCTGAGAGACAAGGAGTTGTTTGTAAATAGGGAACAAGTGCGGGCATCTTTTTGCAAAAATGGAGAAGCTTGGTTTGTATGCGTCAGATCTAGATCCGATGGCTATTGGTGAAAGATGGGAGGCACAACATCATCACCAACTCAGGACCTATTTGATTCGCAGGATTTTGAAAACGCAGGAATAGGAGGCGGCAATATTAGGGCCAGTTCTTTTGGGTGGCTTAAAAAATAAGCTGCCTCTCCCCAGCTTAAAAAATAAGCCGCTCCCAAAATTCATGGAGTCTTCTAGATTAGTAATCCCATAACTAGTTCAGAAGCCCCAATAAATAAGGGAGGGGGCTTATGACAAAAGCTAGGGAGGAGGCGGCTTATTTTTTAAGCCGCCAAAAGAACTGGCCCTTACAAGTTTCAAACTGATATTACAAATGTTAGGAGTAATGCTGCACCTACGAAGAGGGAATTACTAGGAAGTATACGTAAGAACTTTCGTTACTTTAGGTGGATGCAGCATTATCGTACAAACTAAAATCCACCGCCCTGACAAGTCCCTAATGGGCAAATAAGTTTTCGAGTCTCTGGCCACTTGATGTTTCAAAAACAAATTCAGCTTCTGCGGAGACTTTGTCATTTAGGCTTAGACGCTTGCGGTGATCAGCACGCCATTCATTGTGCGCCAGAGAACGCCAAACTTCATTACCTTGAGCACACTTGCCTCCAGAACAAAGAACCTGACCAATTTAATCTCAAATGTGCTGCCTCGGTAGTCGATCAAATCAATTTCTAGAAGATGGAGATCAAGGCATTCGATGAGATTGTTATAGTGCAGCACATTTTTCACTTTCGGGTCTTTTTTTATCTGCAAAAGAAGAGAACATATTAGAGCAGCTGGCTGCATAAGATTGCCGTGTCATCAAGAGGTACCAATATCATTCGCTCATACGATAGGGTTGGCTGGCTAGTGATATTTTTTCACTCACTCTCTCTCTCTCTCTCTCTCTCTCTCTCTCTCTCTCTTTCTGTTTCCTCTCATTTAACTAGGAGCACGTGAAGAGCTTGGGCATTTGTTGCCTTCCACTATGTGGCCGAGGCCATATTTCGCAAAAGTATGCCACATAACACGCATCGATGTGAAATCAAAAGATTTTGGCACCGCTCTCGCGATGTGAGAGAGTTGGCACCACTGTGCACACAGACCCACATGTATAAACAAATCAATCAAACCAACTACACCAGCCTCTCACTCTCACAAACAAGTGTTTTTTATTGCCCCAGTCCTCTCTCTCTCTGTCGGTGTACTAGATTAGGGGTACCCTAGTACCCCGAACTTGTGCACGGGCAGTTGCAGCACCCCGCGGCAAAGGCTTGCTGGGTGATCGCCAAGATCCCCCAAGGTTCCCTTGGAGCCATCCAAGAACAAAGTATTTAAGCTAAGGAGACAAGACCCCGGCAAGAGGAGCTTACCGGGAAGGCCAACCAAGACGCTCCAATGAACTTGCCGCGACGCACCACGCGCTCCGGCAAGGCGACAAGGCCCCGGCAAGAGGAGCTTGCCGGGAAGACAAACCAAGGTACCTCGAAACCCGTTGAGCGACAAGCTTCCGGACCCGACAAGATAACAACAGCGGCAAGGCGCTTGCCGCGGCAGGCGGCCACTCTGCGTCCACGCTCCAGCACATCCACCAACGTGTCGCTCTGGGGGCCTCTCCGGGCGTACGTGGCGGGAGGTTGTGCAGCCAGCGGTGCGCAGTGGCATGCGAAGCTGACAAGATCGCCATCGTGGTGAACGGTGGCGCCCCTAACGGTCCTTTTCTGCACTGTTCGAGCGACTCAGACGGGCATTTAATGCCCTTGTCCCCTGCCGTCAGGGTTAGGTAGGGTGCACTGTACAAGCAACTGTATCAACTACCTCGCTTTTTACGTTTTTACCCTCCTCTGCGTTGCCACCTGTCGGTGACCCCTTTAGCGTATAAAAGGAGGCCCATGCGCAACGTAGAAGGGGTTCGGCTGATAGGTTCGAGGCCTCAAATAGTTGGCTTCGATCCATCCGTAGCCCAGAGAACATCACACTCTCGCTTTGGAGAGCAAGAACACCAGATAATACAACCAGACAAGCAGCAGTAGGAGTGTTATCTCTCCGGAGAGCTCCGAAGCTGGGTAAACTGCTCGTGCGCCTCGCCTCGATCTGCTCTTCGTGCGATCTCCGCCCCCCGCCGAACCGAAAGGGGCCCGGTCCGCCGGCCCCATAGGTGTTCGAGGATCAGTTTCCCCGACATCTTTGGCGCGCCAGGTAGGGGAGCGTCGAGATTGTGTGAACCTGATCCGGTGTTCACACGAGCTAGATCTTCATCCGCTTCATCAACATGCCACCGAAGAAGAAGACTTCGGCAGCAGCCGCTCCGTCCACGTCATTTCCGCCACCGTTGGAGCAAACGGGTGGTGGAGTGGACGCCTGCGGAAGAACAGCCGTCGATGAGGGTGCTCACAGTGCTGCCAAGTCCAAGGACAAGGCTGCACAAACCTCGGCGACTGTACATGTTCCGCGCCACTCTCAGGAGGCACAAGATCAACAGCATCCTGGCGCTCGCAGCACCATGCGCATGTTAGACCAAGGCCAAGCTGGTGGATCTCGGGGCGCTCAAGACCAGCATGCACGCCATCGTGCTGGCGCGAGCGGGGCGCGGTCGCCTGGACGGGATACTGCTCCTTCTAACATAGTTAGAAGTTCGAGCACGTCCCGCTCCTCGCGCCGCCCGCCACTGCCACCCACCACTCCAGCAGAAGCTTTGGCGCGAGCTCAACTTCTCTTAGATTACCCTCCAACGTCGGACAAGATCGACGAATGGAGAGCCACCATCCAGAGTCTCATCGGCTACGCCAACGGCGACACTCCACGGCGGCCGAGCGTGTCGCCGCCACCGCAGGACCGCCGGACGCGAGCCGGTGGCGACAAAACGGGCGGAGGTGCAACTGCCAGGCAATCACCGCCCCGAAGGCCAAGATCGCCGACTCGTCGGATCCACGAGCTCGTCGCGATCAGCGCCAAGTTCTTCATGATCGACAACAAGAAGACGCTCGAACCCGCATCGAGCACCGAAGAGAAGCGCGACGTCAATCCGACAAGCGCGCTGGGCCCTCTGTTGACATGCATGCGCCAGAGGAACCAGGCGATCTGCCGTACGCGGTAGGTTGTCCTGCGTTCACTCGTGAGCTGCGGCAAGTCCAGTGGCCCAGTACCAAGAACTTCAAGCCAGATGTACCGGAGAAGTACGACGGCAAGACGCATCCGTCAGAGTTCCTCAGCATCTACACCATTGCGGTGCAAGCTGCCGGGGGACGAGATGACAAGATCCTTGCCAACTACTTCCCGCTGGTGCTCAAGCCCAATGTCAGATCCTGGCTCATGCACTTGCCGAACAACTCCATATCCTCTTGGGCTGATCTGTGCCATCAGTTTGTCGGCGCCTTTACCGGCGGACACAAGCCTCATGGCCAGGAGAGTGATCTTCATTTGCTCGCCCAGAAGGAAGGAGAGCCCCTGCGCAAGTACATTCAGAGATTCAATAGCGTGCAGCACAACATCCCAGACGTCCACCCTGCCGCGGTGATCAGCGCGTTCCATCAGAACGTGCGGAACCGTAGGATGTGGGAGGAAATGGTGATGTGCAAGATCAGGGACGTCAGTGAGTTATATGCACTGGCCGACAAGTGTGCACGTGCTGAGGAAGGGAGGAGACTCCCCGGAGAAAGTATAGGAGCTGGAGGATCTGACAGCGAAGATGCCGCCCTGACAAGGAAAAACCGGCGGCGGAACAACAGAAGGAGGAAAGGCAAAGAAGTGCTAGTTGTTGAGCAGTCTGGCAACGGTGGCGGCGCCAAGGAAGCCAAAGCTGGTGACTCCGGCAAGGAGGTTGCCGCGGAGGTGGCGGTCGCCGACAAGCAGGACGGCACCAACAAGTAGTATTGCTAGATTCACCGCACCAAGGGCCATGATCTTCAGAACTGCAAGAGGGTCGAGCAGCTTGTTGAGCAACAGAAAGCTGAATACGAGCGACACGACAAGGAGAAGGCCCAGGAAGGAGCTGGTGGATCCGGCAAGAAACGTCCCGGCCGAGGGGGACGCCGCGGCAAGGCCAAGCAGCGGCAAGGAGACAGACCTCCTCGCGGCCGCGACAAGGATGAAGATGACGGCGACGATGAAGATATGGATGATGAGGAGACTGATGAGCAGGAGTTCCAGAAAGCCACAGAGGTCCTGTGCGTTGACGGTGGTGCTTCTCTGCATGCCTCGCACCCCCAGCTCAAGGAGTGGGTGCGGGAAGTTAATGCAGCAGAACCACCCATCGAGTCACGCAAGCCTCTGAAATGGTCCGGCACGCCTATCATCTTTGATATTGAGGACCACCCGGATCGCATAACTGTGGTCGGGTGCTTGCCGATGTTGGTTTCACCAACAATCCGCAACCTCAAGGTCACTAAGATGCTAGTTGACGGCGGGGCCGGCTTGAACCTGATCTCCTCCGCGGTGCTCCAGAAGCTCCAGATCCCTGACAGCGAGCTCGAAGAGACCGGCACGTTTCAAGGAATTAACCCGGGAAGGAGCAAGCCAAAGGGAAAGATCACGTTGCTGGTAACATTTGGAAGTGAGCTGAACTTCAGGACTGAGAGGGTCACATTTGACATTGCCGACATTCCATTACCTTATAATGGAATCCTTGGCCGTCCGGCACTCGCCAAGTTTATGGCAGCCTCTCACTATGCGTACAACATGCTGAAAATGCCAGGCCCAATAAGTGTCATCTCTGTCCCTGGCGACAAGAAGGATGCTCTTATCTGTGCCGACAAGATCTACCGGGAAGCAGCAGCTGCAGCATAACGGAGGACACTTGCCGCTGAAGCTCCCGAGGGGAAGAAGAAGACCAAGTCTGGCAAGAGCTCTGATGCCCACTCCGGCAAGCGCACCTCTTCGGAGTGCTGCGCTACCGTCGAGGACGCACCATCGAGCTCCACCGGCAAGTGCAAGAAGGCGATGGCAGATCCACCTGAGACTAAGAAGGTGTCCGCCAAGGAGGATGGCACTGGTGGTACCTTCACCATCAGTGCCACTCTTGACCCCAAATAGGAAAGCGCGCTCGTTGCTTTCCTGTGGGCGAATGTCGACGTGTTTGCGTGGCAACCGTCTGATATCCCCGGTGTTCCCAGGAAAGTGATTGAGCACCACCTTGCCGTCTGTCCTCATGCGCGGCCCGTCAAGCAGAGAGTCAGGAAGCAGGCAGTAGAGCGCCAAGAATTCATCGCAGAAGAAATCAAGAAGTTGGAAGCAGCAAGCCTTGTCAGAGGAGTACTCCATCCCACGTGGCTGGCCAATCCTGTTGCTGTGTGCAAAGCTAACGGGAAATGGAGACTTTGTATTGACTTCACTGATGTTAATAAAGCTTGTCCCAAAGACCCATTTCCCTTGCCGCGTATTGACCAGATTGTTGACTCCACAGCCGGATGTGATTTGCTTTCATTTCTTGATGCATACTCAGGATATCATTAGATCTTCATGGCAGAAGAAGATGAAGAGAAAACCGCATTTATCACCCCGTGTGGCACATACTGCTTCGTACGGATGCCTTTCGGTTTGAAGAATGCTGGTTCAACATTCGCAAGGGTAGTTCACCATGCATTTGAGCCAGAAATACACAAAAATGTGGAAGCTTACATGGATGACATAGTGGTCAAGAGCAAGGACAAAGCGACCTTGATTCAAGATTTAGATGAGACATTTGCAAACCTGCGCAAGATCAACCTCAAGCTTAACCCCGAGAAGTGCGTGTTTGGAGTCCCTTCCGGCAAGCTTCTTGGGTTCTTCGTGTCTCAGCGGGGAATTGAAGCCAATCCCGACAAGATCAAAGCCATCAAGCAGATCGAAGCACCAAAGCGCGTCAAGGATGTACGAAGGCTTGCCGGCTGCGTGGCTGCTCTCAGCAGGTTTATCTCTAGATCTGCTGAGCGCGCCCTACCATTTTTCAAAATTTTGAAAAAGGCAGGTCCAATGAAATGGACTCCGGAAGCGGAGGCTGCGCTGCAGGATTTGAAGAGATACCTATCCTCCACTCCAACGCTTGTCGCACCTAAGCCGCAAGAGAAGTTGCTGCTGTATATAGCGGCAACCAATCAAGTGGTTAGTGCTGCGTTAGTGGCGGAGAGGGAGGCGGACGATGAGCCAGCAACCACGGCAGATCCATCCAGCGACAAGCAGGGGGCTTCGCCGACAAGCTCTGGTCCCGACAAACATGAGTTTGCGCAGGAGCATGATAAGATGCCAAGGAGAATGGTGCAGCGCCCAGTTTACTTTGTCAGTTCCCTTCTGCAGGGGGCTAGATCAAGGTACCCTGGTGTGCAGAAGTTGCTTTTCGGCCTCCTCATGGCCTCGAGAAAGCTGCGCCATTACTTCCAAGCACATGAGATCACAGTCGTCACTCGCTTTCTGCTGAAGAGGATACTGCAAAATCCAGAAGCAACAGGCAGGATCGTCGAGTGGGCGCTGGAACTGTCAAGCTTTGGTCTCAAATTCGAGAGCACTTCAACTATCCAAAGCAGAGCATTGGCAGAGTTCATAGCAGAATGGACGCCAACCCCAGATGAAGAAATTCCAAAGACAAGAATCCCCGTCAAAGAAGCAAGCAAAGAATGGCTGATGTACTTTGATGGTGCCTTCTCGCTGCAAGGCGCCGGTGCAGGCGTGCTGCTTATCGCACCCACCGGAGAACTCCTCAAGTATGTAGTCCAGATGCACTTTCCCAAAGAGCAAGCAACCAACAATACTGCTGAGTACGAAGGATTGCTTACCGGTCTCAGAATTGCAGCAGACCTTGGGATCAAGAAGCTTATTGTCAGGGGTGACTCACAGCTTGTCGTCCGACAAGTGAACAAGAACTACCAGAGTCCGTTGATGGAAGCGTATGTCGATGAAGTGAGGAAGCTAGAGGAGCACTTCGACGGCCTACAAATGGAGCATATCCCAAGAGCTCAGAATGATATTGCCGATGGCCTGTCAAAGTGCGCCGCACTAAAGTTACCTATGGAACCGGGGATCTTTGTGCTTAAATTGACTCAACCATCCGTAACACCATCAACTGGACAAAGCAAAAAGAGGAAGTTGGTTTCTGGTGCCTACTTTCCGGCAGAGCTCCCCGAAGCCGCCGCCAAGAAAGTCCCCAAGATCAACACCACAGATGCTGAGGGGCAGTCTACTCCGACAAGCCTTATGGTTTGTTCCGTTGAAGCAGACGCTCCCGACAAGTTTTGCTCCGGCAAGCTTGCCGGGGAACATCAAGCTCCGGCAGGGCCACAAGTCCTTGCCGTAGAAGCAGATGTTCCCGCAGCAGCAGATGTGCCTTTAGTCCTTGTTGTCGAGCCACAAGCTCCAGCATGGGCACAGCAGATTGTCCGTTTCCTTCAGACAGGAGAACTTCTCGAAGAGCAAGAAGAAGCGGAAAGAGTAGCCCGACAGTCAAGTATGTACCAGTTTGTCGATAGCATACTGTACAGAAGAAGATTCAACGGTGTGAAATTGAAGTGTATTCGCCGGGAAGATGGACAAAAGCTATTGGCAGAGATACATGGAGGCATATGTGGCCACCACATAGGCGCAAGATCACTTGCCGGCAAAGCTTTCCGGCAAGGTTTCTTTTGGCCGACAGCACTCCAGGATGCAACTGCACAAGTAACCAAGTGTGAAGCGTGCCAGTTCCATTCCAAACAGATACACCAACCAGCTCAAGCTCTCCAGACAATCCCTTTATCCTGGCCATTTTCGGTCTGGGGGCTCGATATCCTCGGCCTCTTCCCCCAAGCTGTCGGGGGCTTTGAGTACTTGTACGTCCCAATCGACAAGTTCACAAAGTGGCCGGAAGTGCAGCCAGTGAGGAAGGTGACAGCACAGTCAGCAGTCAAGTTCTTCAAGTCGATTGTTTGCCGTTTCGGGATTCCCAACAGGATAATCACCGACAACGGCACACAATTCACGAGCCGCACCTTCATGCAGTACGCCCAAGACCTTGGCGCCAAGGTCTGCTTCGCTTCTGTTGCTCATCCGAGAAGCAACGGTCAAGCAGAGAGGGCAAATGCTGAAGTGCTGCGCGGGCTCAAGACCAGAACTTTCGACAGGCTGCACAGGTGTGGAAGGAACTGGATCGAGGAGCTGCCGGTGGTTCTTTGGTCGATCAGGACGACGCCAAATCGAGCCACTGGCCAGACACCTTTCGCTCTAGTCTATGGAGCAGAGGCAGTTCTCCCCACGGAACTCGTATACGGATCACCTCGAGTGCTCACTTATGATGAGCTTGAGCAAGAACAGCTGCGGCAAGACGACGCGCTGCTCCTTGAGGAAGATCGTCTTCAGGCTGCTGTACGAGCTGCTCGATACCAGCAAGCTTTGCGCCGCTATCATAGCCGCAAAGTTAAAGCCAGAAGCTTCGAGGAAGGCGACCTTGTTCTTCGGCGCGTTCAGTCCGCCAAGAATTCCAACAAGTTGACGCCGAAGTGGGAAGGCCCTTATCGGGTGAGACGAGTCACAAGGCCTGGCGCTGTCCGCCTTGAGACCGAAGATGGCATTCCAGTGAGCAACTCCTGGAACATAGAACATCTTCGTAAGTTTTTCCCATAAGGCGCGGTTGCCGGAACCCGTTCCGGCAACCACTTTTTGTACAAGTCTTGCCGCTGTTGCATGTAATCCTTTGTACAAAGCCGGGCGTAGACCCCGTGCATAAGTAAAACCTATGTGCTCCGCACAGCGTGTCCATTTCATGCGTTAGTTCCTTTATTGCATGCAATTATCTGACACTTTGTGCAGCACCTACATCCGGTAAGCAGTAACGAGCCGAAGAGCTACATATTATTATTTTCTCTTCTTTATTTTTCTTTTAAAGGAAAAGAAGGTTCTCCCGCACACAAGTTTGCCGGGGGGAAAGGAGAAGATTGTGGTATGAGCCAGGCGTCGTTCAAGCAAAGACTTGCCTTACCGGGAAGCAAATGACAGAAAAGCTAAGTTGCCAAAGTTTGAGCAATCTCTTTTTAAATTTTTGGGTTATCTTCCTCGAACGACCCTGCTTTGTATGGAAAACCTGTGTGCGGAGGAACCAACTCGTGGATAGTTGCGCCCTTACTTTGTTTCGAGTCCGCTCAACAGCTTAAGCGTGCTGCATCTAGTCACGACAAGGTTTCTTGTCGGAAGCAGCGCCGCGAGCAGGCTGCTGAAGTTCCGCACTCAGCGCTCGCGGCTCGGGCGCCTGCGCCGACAAGTTCCCTGGAAGCGTAGGGTGAAAACATACAAAGGGAGGAATCTAGTAGAGGAAATAACATTGCAATTGATAACAGAAATAAAGTTATATTACAAAGATAACTTGTCGCAGCTCTAACAGACTGTTTTCATAACATGATTAGCAGCAACAAGGGAAAAGAAGAAATGGGCGGCCTAATCTACGCGCCCGCCCTCGACTCGCTTGATCTCACTCACCTTGTCCACAATGGGTGCGACAAGGGCCTTGAGTGCGTCCAGATCGGCATCAGGCGGCAAGGATCAGAGGACGTTGGTGAAGCTGAGGCCTGGATTGCGGAAGGCTACCTTCATCAGCACCTTCTGAAGAACCCCGGCGCAGATTTTGCGTGACTCGTCGGCCAGCTGCTTCGGGATCCTCTCCCGGAGTCGCTGGAGTGCCGTCGCCACGCCCTTGAAGAATAGACCGAGCTTGGCACTGGGTTGAAGGCTCTCGTCGGAAGGATACCCAAAGTCCTCCATCCCCAGCTACGCCAGCTCCTCGTTGATGACGGCGGCAGTGTTCACCAGGCCCTCGGTCCAGTGCTCCACCGTGTCTCTGATCGAGTTCTGGGTGACTGCAATGCTCTCCAGCAGCGCCGCGTCAGCCTTGACCTTCTCCGCCAAGGTCTTCTCCCGTTCCTTGGCGGCCTCCAGCGTCTGTGTCAGCGTGGCCAGCCTCAGCTCCAGATCTGCTTTGGAATCCCTGGCGGCGCTGAGCTCCTTGCCCCTCTCGGCGAGAAGGCCTTGCAGCTCACCATGGGCGGCAGCATCCTTCTCGCGCTCACGCTTGAGCGCGGCAAGCTCCTCGCCACTCTTCCCAATTTCGGCCTCCAGCCGCGCCACCTTCTCCTCTAGTTCCCTCTTGGCGGCCTCTGCAGTTGCCGCGGCATCCTTTGCCTCCTTGAGCGCCCCGCCAAGTGCTCGCTCGCGTTCGGCGAGCTCTTCCTCGTAGCTGTCGAGGTGGGCTTTCTGCTGCACTAGCTCGCCTTCCCGCGCGGACTACTTCTCGGCAGCAAGCCTTTGTTCCTCCTCAGCCTCGGCCTTCTCAAGAAGAAAGGCTGTGCGCTCCTCGTCTACTCGTTCCTGCTCCTGCGCCAGGGACCGAAGAGCTTCTTGATTTTGTCCCCGGAGCTCCTCCGCGCGCTTCTCCATGTCAACTCCCGCCTTCGCGACAAGCGCTTCCCGGGAAGCCAGCTTGGCTTGCCGGGTGCGGTAGAGTGACAGCAGCTTCCGCAGCAGCTCCTCCTCCTCAGGCTCGCCGCTGCTGCTACCGGGCGCGTCAACCAATGACAGCCCAGCAGAGGCGAGCACCTCCCCGTCAAAAGTCTCCCCCTCGACTGGCGCCCTGGAGCTCGACGCCCAGGGTAGCTTGATGAAGATGTTATCACTGGCCTGCAAGTAGGCGCCGGGCTAGGGCTCCTCGGAGCCCGGCTCCACGGAAGCGGCAGAGGGTTCGGCGGTCGATGCAGCGCCCGGCGCTCCTGCAGCCTCAGGGTCGTCAGTGCGATCGCCCGATCCCTCGCCGGCTTCCGCAGCAGCAGCCCCGGCGGCCTCCTCGCCGGTGGTCTCATCAGCACCGGCACCTTCCTCGTCGGCGCCCTCTGTCTCCATTGGCTCAGCCGAAGATGGGTCTGAAGAACGAAGAAGGGAGGAAAATCAATCAAAAATTCAAGGAAAGAAAAACAGAAGAAGCAGAACCCAAGGGAAAGTTTTTGGGCAAGTGGATTACCTGCGCCAAGATCTTCAGTTGCAGCCTCGGTCGCCGCAGGATCAGCAGTGCCGTCCCTTGCTGGAGAGTCCCCCCTTGCCAGAGAGCGCTCCCTTGCCGGGGACTCCTCCCTTGGCGGCGCAGTCGAAGCAGGTGGCACTTCGGGACCGGCCTCCGGGCGCTCCTGATGAGGCTGCTCCGCTCCTGCACAAATCAACAAGCAAGATATCAACAAAGGAAAAAGCACTCAAGCGCGCCCGACAGCAGAAGGCTAAACTATGAACTTACGCTTGGGGCTGCGCTGGGGGCTGCTCCGAGGGGTGATTGCCGGGTCCGTCAAGGTGGTCTCGGACCCACCTCCTGCCGACGCGATGGGGTCATCCTCGATGACGATCACCGCGGCCTTGGCCCTCTTCGCCGCTCTCTGGCCCAGTGTTCTGAAAAGAAAAGTGTCCAGATTGGAGCAAGTCAGATACAAGATATAAACAACAAGATTGAAGGATTATAAGGGCACCAAAGAAACTCACTCTTCTTCCTCCTCATCGGAGCTGAGCACGGAAAGATCGAAGTCCGGCCCTCCTCCGGGGCGGCGAGGTGGAGGAGTAGGATCCCTTGCCCGCTTGGCGGGGGCGGCGGTGGTGGCCCGGGAAGATCCCGCTCCAGTGGCCGCTATTGCGTGAGGCGCTCCCGCGGCAACATTGCTTGCCGTGGTAGAGCGCGTCGTGCGGCTCGGTGGCTGTGGAGCCGGCTGCCGCCCTGCTGCGTCCCCGGCCCTGCAAAGGCGCCTCCTTGGCGGGGCCGGGGGCTCCTCCTGCGGCAAGCTCTCTGAAGGTTCAGCCTCCTCCTCACCGGCCTCGCTCGACTCGGCTTCAGAACCGGCAGGCTCCTCCTCGCCCATGAACTCCGCGCGTTCGGCAAGGTTTGCCGCCTCTGCAGCCTCCGCCTCCCCCACAGTGAACCCAAACACACCCGCAGCAGCTGCGGCCGCAGCCTCTTCCGCCCTAGTAGCGATGAGCTGCAGCTCCTCGTCGGTCGTGTCACGGGTGAGGCTCTTCTTCTCGTCGGCGCGGACCGGCAATTCCTCCAAGGTGTTGAAGAACGCTCGCACAACATCGTCCGCAGGCTCTTGCCAAGTCGGGACGATGCCGTGTGAATCGCACAACGTCATCATGGCGCGGATCCGGTCAAGCGAAGAGTTATTGCACAAAGGAACTACGCCCCTCGGCAATGTGAATGGGTGTTGGGGGTCGCGTTTGAATAATTCCAAGAGCATTGCGTCCAACTCCAAGACAGTGAAGTTGTAGTTGAGGCCCGGCCGCAGCCTCATGATGTCCGCTGAATTCTTGAATTCCCAGGCGGGCCTCCTCCTCTCCTGCAGGGGGGCAATGCGGCGGCGGAGGAAATCTGCCCCGACAGCACCTACGGTGAGCCCGGCAAGCCTGAGGCGAAGAATCCTAGTGATGGCGATCTTCAGCCTCTCGTCTTCCGGGGCCATGTTGCTCCAGTCATTGCCGCGCACTATTGGAGTTTGGCGCACGGCGGTGAAGGGCTGCGGATCCTCCTCGACGATCCAACACCACTCCGCTCTCCACTCCTCCCACTTGCTGCGAAGCTCACCCTCCAAGTACGCCTCTTTCTTGCCGACTCTCGAGACCCAGGCAATCCCTCCGGCAAGCGGCTCTCCTCTCTCTACCCGAGGTATGAAGAAGTGGCGGAAAAGGGCTACACTAGGGTGGACTCCGACAAAGTTTTCGCACAAGTGTGCGAAAACTGCCATGGTCAAGACAGCATTGGGGGTGAAGTCAAGGAGGCGGAAGCCATACGTGTTCATAATGTCACAAAAGAACTCCGAGAAGGGCGGGCAGAGCCCGCAGTAGAAGAATAGCGGGAAGAACGGGTACCCATTTGGAGCCGACTCTGAGGCAGCGGCCGGGAGTACCCTCGTGCGCGTATGCGCACGCGTCTCCGTCGCCCAAAAGAGGTAGAAGTACTCCCTCAGCTCCTGCACGCCGAGCTGGGGGGTGAAGATCGCCCGCTCCTTCCGCAGCGCCGCGAGCCGCTGCGCCTCGGCCGACTTCATGCCCTTTCCCTTGTCGGCTTTCGGAGCCATGGCGGA
>NC_057800.1:585876547-585904548 GCF_018294505.1 Triticum aestivum
GGCGGCGCGCGGTCGGCGGCGACAGAGCCAGGCGACGGCAGATCTGGGCCCGTGCGGGCCCGCTACGGGCTCCGCGGGCCACGGCGGCGGAGGGACTGGCGGCGCCACTTGGCGGCTCCTGGTTGGACAGCGGAGGCGGCGGACGTCGCGGGCGGACATGTCCGTCGGCGGGGTTTTGTTCGGCGCGCGAGGAGAGGGAGGGATCTAGGGTTTGCACCGCGAAAATTTCGGGGGAGGCCACATATATGTAGGTAGAGGGAGCTAGGAGAGTCCAAATGAGGTGTGGTTTTCGGCCACGCGATCGTGATCGAACGCTCTAGATGATGGAGAGGGTTTTGGTGGGTTTTGGGCCAAATTGGAGGGGTGTTGGGCTGCAACACACACGAGGCCTTTTCGGTCCCTCGGTTAACCGTTGGAGCATCAAACGAAGTCCAAATGGTATGAAACTTGACAGGCGGTCTACCGGTAGTAAACCAAGGCCGCTTGGCAAGTCTCGGTCCAATCCGGAAATGTTTAATCCCCACACACGAAAGAAAGGTAGAAATGACCACCGAAGGAGAACGGAGCGCTGGAATGCAAAACGGACAACGGGGAAAATGCTCGGATGCATGAGACGAACACGTATGCAAATGAAATGCACATGATGACATGATATGCAATGCATGACACGCAAGCAATGACAAGGCAACAACAGCGAATAACTGGACGACACCTGGCACATCGGTCTCGGGGCGTCACAGTCGCGCCATGCGCAATGAGTCTACTATGTTGGAACTGTCGCGGGGCTGGCAAACCCGCGACAGTTCGAGAGCTTCGTGATCTAACAAGGCAACTTGCCCCCTCTGTTTTATGCATTGTCGAAACTCAGATAGAGGGCTCTCGTGTAGAGAATTTAGCAGGCTCATTAGGCTTTACAAATAGTTTTGCAGTCAATAGTTCTGGTAGAAGTGGTGGACTCGGTGTCTTTTGGAATGATGAAATAAAGCTAGTGGTTGATGGCTATTCTAAGTATCATATTAATGTTGTTATTGATGATTTGGCTCATGTAAAATCAAGGGTCACTTTTGTCTATGGGGAGGCCCAAACATCGGAGAGATACAAAACTTGGGACATGTTACGCAGTATAGTTGGTGCTAACGATCTGCCATGGCTGGTCATGGGTGATTTCAACGAGGTGCTACACTTGCACGAGCATGATGGAGTTGCAAACAGAAGTCAGGCGCAGATGGACGCGTTCAGAGATGCACTGGACACGTGTGGTTTGTCAGATATAGGATACAAGGGGATCAACTGGACCTTTGAGAAAAAAGTGACAGGTGGTACCTACACCAGAGTACGACTGGATAGGTGTGTCGCAAACCCGGCATGGTCGCTGGCCTTTCCAATGGCATCTTTAGAACATAAACATGCCGCCTCTTCGGATCATATACCAGTATTTCTTCAGCTCAACACGGTGCATGCAGGTGCACGAGCACCGAGGCGCTTCAGGTATGAGATGTGCTGGGAGCGAGATCCCATGCATGTGGACGTAATTGGTGAGGGGTGGGCTTCACAGAATCCGGAACAAGGCCGACCGCTGGAGCGGGTCCGACAAAAACTGCAGCGGGTGTCGGGGGATCTGTCAGCCTGGGATCGTGAGCACTTCGGAAATGTTAGACGACATATTGCACAGTTGCAACGCCAGCTACAGGAGTTGCGTGGCCTCCTAGGTAGATCCGGTCCTAATCATTTGGAGTTGAAAATAACAGAAAACCTGGTTGAACTATATCACCGTGAAGAAATTTTATGGCGACAGAGGGCACGTCTCAAGTGGTTGATGCATGGAGATAAAAATACGTACTTCTTTCACTTACGTGCAAGTAGAAGGAGACGGAAAAATCTAATCAAGGCTCTACAGAAGGAGTCGGGCCAGATCACTGAGGAAATAGAGGAGATGGAAGAAATGACCACCGCCTTTTATAAGGATTTGTACACTTCTGGGGGTGCAGGATATGGAGAGTGTCCTCTCAACAGTGCCCTGCAAAGTTACGCAGAGTATGAATGATATGCTGAATGAGCCCTACACCCAAGCCGAAGTTAAAAAATCCCTCTTCCAAATGTTTCCCACAAAAGCCCCGGGCCCGGATGGATTCCCAGCCCACTTTTTCCAACGTCATTGGGATATTTGTGGGGAGGATGTAACCAAAGCAGTGCTTGACATTGTGGAAGGGAGGGAGTCAGCGAGAAGTATAAATGAGACGGTGCTTGTCTTGATCCCAAAGGTGAAAAATCCCACGTTGTTGTCTCAGTTTCGGCCCATCAGCCTCTGCAACGTCCTCTACAAACTTGCATCCAAGGTAATAGCTAACCGACTAAAAATCATTTTACCTAAAATTATTTCAGAGGAGCAGTCAGCTTTCGTCCCAGGTAGGTTGATTACTGACAACATTGTGACTGCTTATGAGTGCTTGCATTTCATGAAGAGGAATAAAGCAAAGAAACATCAGTCGTGTGCTATGAAACTAGACATGATGAAAGCTTATAATAGAGTTGAGTGCGAGTACTTGCAATCAATCATGCTGCGACTCGGTTTTTCTCAAAGATGGGTACAGATTGTTGTGGGGCTGGTATCTTCAGTCACCTTTTCAGTCCAGTTCAATGGGAAGAGGCTGGAGGAGTTTACACCAACACGAGGAATCAGACAAGGGGACCCGATATCTCCATACTTGTTCTTGTTAGCAGCAGAGGGCCTTTCGTGCCTGTTAAAATCAAGAAGTGAGTCATCCAACATGAGTGGTTTACAAGTGGCGCCTTCGGCACCAAAGGTGAATCATTTATTATTCGCAGATGACAGCCTGCTGTTCTTCAAGGCAAATAGTATGGGTGCTACCGAGGTGAACATGGTACTGGACAGGTATTGCTTGGCGTCAGGACAGCGTATTAATTACAACAAGTCATCGGTTTATTTTAGCAAGGGGGTCCCTGATAGTATTCGGACTGAGGTTAAGACGGTGATGCAAGTTCCAAATGAGACTCTAAATGAGAAATATTTAGGTATGCCCTCAGACATAGGCTCATCAAAAAATGGTGCTTTTAAATACTTGAAGGACCGCCTCTGGAGCAAAGTTCAAGGGTGGATCGAGAGCATGATGTCTTCGGCAGGCAAGGAGGTTCTGGTAAAGGCTGTTGCTCAAGCAGTCCCGGTGTTCTCTATGTCCTGCTTCAAATTGCCACGAGGCCTATGTGAACACCTAAATATGTTGATCCGGAAATTTTGGTGGGGGAGCAAAGAAGGTAAGCGCAAACCACATTGGGTGTCATGGGAAGCGATGACCAAACCAAAAGGCATGGGTGGACTTGGGTTTAAGGATTTTGAGCTATTTAATTTGGCTATGTTAGCCAAGCAGGCCTGGAGACTATTGCAGGAGCTGGAATCCCTCAGTGCGCGCATTTTAAAGAGCATATATTACCCGAATACCTCGATCTTGGAAGCTCCTTTGGGGAATCATCCTAGCCAGATTTGGAGAGCCATTATAGAGGGTCGGGATACGCTGAAAGTTGGCTTAATAAAGCGCATCGGTAATGGAGAAACGACAAGGATTTGGGAGGATAACTGGCTGCCTAGAGGGGAGATGATGAAACCTTATGGATGTATTTCCCAAAACCCTCCGTTGCTTGTGTCTGAGCTCATAGATAATACATCAGCATGTTGGGATAGAGAAAAAGTGCAGTCTGTATTCATGCCGATGGAAACTCAGGTCATTCTTCGTATCCCCTTGTGCACCCGCAACATCCCAGATTTTTGGAGCTGGCAATATGAAAAGAATGGCCTATTCTCGGTCAGGTCGGCTTATCGCATGCTCGTCGCTACTAAAGCTCGAAGAGAAGCCTGGCTGGAGAACCACTCGGGTTCAAGCGCGCCGACGGAGGAAAGATCTTGGAAGAGCTTGTGGAAAACTAGAGTACCAGGAAAGGTGAGGATGTTCCTTTGGAGACTTTCAAAGCAGTCAATCCCAACGAATGATGTCAGGATGCGAAGACATATGGCACAGTCAAATTCATGCAGTCTATGCGGGGCTCCCGACTCCTGGAGACATTCACTTCTCGATTGTACAATGGCCAGATGCACTTGGGCATTAGTGGAAGGGGATCTTCTGGAAAAAAATGGCAGCAACAATGGAGCCAAAGGCCAAACATTGGCTGTTCACCTTAATGGAGCTGTTATCTCATGCTGAATTTGTCAAGCTTTCGATGACCTTATGGGCTATCTGGGCAGCAAGGCGGAAGGCCATCCATGAAGGCATCTTTCAGAGCCCACATGCGATCATGTCTTTTGTCGATAGGTACATCAATGAGTTTGAGGTGATCAATGGTAGACAGGAGCAGGCCCGTACCCAGTCTAGGGTGGCAACTGTGGGCGTGAGGAAACCAAAAGCCCCCCATGCGGGCTATGCAAAAATCAATGTTGATGCGGGGTGCAGAAAAGAAAGTAGGGGGACAGCTATAGCAGTATGTAGAGATAACACCGGAAAGTTCCTCGGAAGTTCGGCCCTCGTAGTCAGAGGTGTGGATGATCCAGCGACGCTCGAGGCAATGGCATGTCGGGAAAGATTGGCACTCGCAGCCGATCTCCATGTCAATCAATTTGTCATTTCATCTGATGCTAAGGAGGTGGTCAGCGCTATCCATAATGATAGCTGTGGACCTTATGGAGCCATCATCAAGGAGATTAGAGTCCAACAATTATCTTTTCTTTGCAATTTTTGTTTCGAAGGTCGTTTGAACAATTTAGAAGCTCATAAGTTAGCCAAGCATTCACTTTCTTTGGGTCCGGGGCGCCACGTCTGGTTTGGCCAACCCCACGACCTGAACTGTATCCCACTTCATGTGGTCTTTGATGAATAAAGCTTGGCTATTTCCCTCAAAAAAAAAACCTGAATTCTGAACAACAGTGTAGGCGTGTCGACTGAGCTTAAACTGAACCTGTACAGGCAGCAAAATACACACATAACCGGCCTACCGAGGGTGGCCATCGAAAATGCTTGACTACCTGAAGAATCTCCTACCCTGGGAAATGAAACTGTATAAACCCCCTGACCTCTCCGATCCAATGGAGGCCGCGTCAGATCTCCTGAGGTGTTAGACGGAGCCCTAGACAAGTTTTCAGCAGGTGCAGGCAACTGTGCGTGACAAAAAGGGATGTGGAACATGACATGATTCAACAGCTTAGAGCACGATCTTACAGTTACTTGCACAAGTGAAGCTAATCCGAAAATCTGACGAGGTAAAGTAGTAGTAGATGACTCAACTTTGTACTAACTTTGTACTATTGTTAATACAAAGTTGAGTCATCTATTTTGGAACGGAGGGAGTAGAAGAAATCAAAATGCCCACTTTGATCAATATATTCAGGTGCACTGACCGATGAGAGAAATGAACTGATCCTCAGTTGAAAATGCTCAACAAATCAATTGCTTCCCAGCGCCTCCGAACAACTGCTTCAGGTGCCTGAAATTTTCAGTCCATTCAGGAGAGACCGAGGGCGAGAGAAGGGAACCTAGCAGCCCTCATTGCCAACAAGAGCGAGGCACAGGCTTGATGGTGCAGTTGTGAGGGTGGGGGTGTCGCCAGTGATGGGGAAGAGGGCGGAGCTTAGAGGGATGGCTGGGGGCGGTGGCGGAGGAAATGGACGCCGGCCGCTGATGGCGTCAGGCGGTTTGCCAGCAGCAGAGGGCAGGTCATTGTGGCGTTGAATTCAGATTGGAGGGAGGACTGGATAAAACTGAAAGAGTGACTGAAGCCAGATTTACGTAATTGGCCACGTTTGAACAATGACCACTTGTGATATTAAGAAAAAGTTATCATGCCTTATCATATTAGGACAATGCCAGAGGAACAAAAACTGTTGTAATTACTTACTCTAATCCAAACCATAGGCAAAACGTAAAACGACATTTAAAAACTCTGCACAAGAGGGCCTAGGGATACCTAAATACAGTTCCTGAGAGTTGGCAAGCACAGGTGATCCTTGGGAAAATAAATGGGTTCCACGAGCCTAGAAGAGGCACAAAAATGCCAAAACTATCAGATGCAGACTCACAGGTATATAGTCAACAAAGAGCATTCAAGTATCCATGACCATGCCACAAACCAAATTCAGTCTGTTGCTGGGTCCATGAATACCTGACCATTACTGAAGAAGCAAGAAGTGAACACAAACTACCTAAACCAGGGTTGGACCAAAAGCATGCCATGATCAGAAGGATAGGATTTCTCATCTGCGGAAGTATCAGTTTCCCCTGAACAGAACTCTGAGTGATAACAGATGTATCATCTGCACAGCGCGAAATATACACGGTGCAAACTTTTGAACTGAAAGCCAATAGCAATACTGAAGCCTACTATGTGAGTCAAAAGGATCTACGATGTAGCAGTTTCTATATCAGACAAATGCAGCGAAATACATGTGAGGGAGCTTTATCTCAATACCGGACCATAACAAGGAACCAGTTGAACACCAACGTTAAACAACTAAAAGATTTTGACATGTCTTGGGTTGAATCTTGATTAGAATACTCACAGCATTGATAATGGTAATCAATGCTGTCGGCATTTTGGCTCGAATAGCTTCAGCTAGAACTGAAAATATACAAGATGATCAAGATAGGAAAACATTAACTGAAAAATGATTTCCTATTAGCTACTCCCTCCGTTCCTAAGTATACAAGTCTTCTTAGAGATTCCAATGCGGACTACATACGAAGCAAAATGAGTGAATCTACTCTCTAAAATATGTCTATATACATCCGTATGTAGTCCTTATTGAAATCTCTAAAAAGACTTATATTTAGGAACAGAGGGAGTAGAATTCTTTCAGAGAGCAAAAGCAGCAACTGCTGTACACTGGTATTGTTTATAATGCTGAAACAGTAATTCACGAACACGCTATGCAAATGAAAGCCAAAGAAAAAGGGCAAACATGATGCTGAACGAAACATGCCTTAGGATGCGTATCGACGATATGACAATAATATAAAGGGAAAAAAAAGAATTGTACAGTTACAACATACAGGCATTCCATGAGAAATACTGTAATTTTTAACTTTGGCTCCTAATGAGATATTCTTCTGATTATGATGAAACTGAAGTGA
Organism: Triticum aestivum; assembly: GCF_018294505.1. Lineage (NCBI taxonomy): Eukaryota > Viridiplantae > Streptophyta > Magnoliopsida > Poales > Poaceae > Triticum > Triticum aestivum. The sequence continues at coordinate 585,883,678 of NC_057800.1, forward strand.
TTGAAATAATGTTTAGGTTGGGAAATGACAACCTATGACTCAAGTGACAAGTTGCCAAACAAACAAATAAAGAAAATAATAAGATTGAAAACAGGTCAAGAAACAAAAGAACAATCATGTCAGTCTGTTACCTTTATTACTAGGCAATGGAATGACATGGTAAAAGAAGCACACTACCATACTGCATCATTTTGTAGAAAAAAACAATGAATGAACAAAGCCAAATTAACTGGGATGACGACACATGAGGATTGTGTCTCTACAACTTGTCAGTATGGCAGAAGCATGTGACATGAGAAACAAAAGATACATAGAGCATATGAATGCTACTCCCTCCGTTCGGAATTACTTGTCGCAGAAATGGATGTATCTAGACGTATTTTAGTTCTAGATACATCCATTTCCGAGACAAGTAATTCCGAACGGAGGGAGTAGAAGTTTACTTCCTTATATTGAGGACCATATTTAATTTAAACTTCAGCGCTACCCTATAATTTTTCAAACCCTACTGAAGCCAAGCGAGTGTCCATCTTAATATTCAACAGAGTACATTGGAGTACCAAATTAGGACTCTCTGGATGAAGATCAAAGAAGATTGCAACCTCAACTAGTACTTCACACAAATACAATGAAAGATCAGTTATCATCCATGTCCTGAAGGAGTAAAAAAATTACCCCGGGACAGCAAGAATCAAGCAAGGAAACATTTCATTTTTTAGTTTGGCAAGTGACAACCTATGACTTAAGTGACAAGTTGCCAAACAAACAAATAAAGAAAATAACAAAATAGAGAGCAGGTCAAGAAAAAAAAAAGAATGATCATGTTAATTTGTTACCTTTATTACGAGGCAATGGAACATGGTAAAAGAAGCACACTACCATACTGCACCATTTTTTAGAGAAAACAATGAATGAGCACAGCCAAATTAACCGGGATGAGGACATGAGGATTGTGTCTCTACAACTTGTCAGTATTGCACAAGCATATAATATGAGAAACAAAAGATACATTGAGCATATGAATTCTAGAAGTTTACTTCCTTATATTGAGGACCATATTTAATTTAAACTTCAGCTAACCTATAATTTTTCAAACCCCACTGATGCCAAACGAATTTCAAAGTGGCCATCTTAATATTCAACAGAGTACACTGGAGTACAAAATTAGGACACACTGGATCAATATCGAAGAAGATTTGCAACCTCAACTAGTACTTCACGTCAATACAATGAAAGATCAGTTATCATCCATTGCCTGAAGGGGGTTAAATTTTTACCCCGGGACAGCAAGAATCAAGCAAGGAAACATTTCATTTTGGCAAATAAACAGAAGCCAGTTCCAAGAGAAAAATTCAAACAGAGTGGCATCAAAGAAACTTATCCCAGCAGCATCAAAGGAATATACTATACAAAAGTAGACCAAGAGAGATCAAACAGACATTCAAAAAGCACCTGGCAAGAACAGCAACCAAGTATGTACGGTAGGATTCAGAATCTCATGAAAAACAGAGAATGAACAAGCACCGATATATATTTATGTTCAAACATCATCTGCATGGCAACACATGATCTATAGTCTATCATCTGATACTTTGATATAACTATTTGTATGATCTCTTTATTCTCTCTCGCTATACTTATTACCAAGGAGGGAGGCAACCTGTATTTCAGCTACTGTTTATTACTATAGTAAAGAAGGAACTATCTGACCCTTCATCTTGTCTGTCTACTTCTTGATCCGGCGCACCTTCTTGGCGCCCCAGACCTCCATGCGGCCCTTGGGGCATCCGCAGGGCGCGCGGAAGATGAGCACGGTGCGGCCATTGGGCGGCGCCATCTTGCGGAGCTCGGCCTCGAGCTCGCGGTGCGCGTCGCCGAGATCGACGGGGCGCGCGCCCGCGGCGGCGAGCAGCGCCGATCGCGCGGCGGGGGTGGGGCGGCCGCGCACGCACTCCTCCGTCTCGAGCTGGATGTCGAACTCGACGGCCTTCTTGAGGCCCCTGCAGCGCGGCTTGCCGCACTTGCGCGCGTGATGGCCCAGTAGCGCCCAGCCGAGCGCGGCGCCGGCCACGGCCGCGGCGGCCCCCGCGAGCGGCGCGGCCGAGACGCAGGAGGCCGCCGGGTGGAGCAGCAGCGCGCGCGCCTCGAGGAGGAGGAGCCTGGCGTGCGGGGCCACGAGGAAGCCCAGCGCGGCGAGCACGGCGAGCAGCACGAGCGCGTCCACCAGGGCCATCGGCGAGTGGTCGCAGAGCGCGGTGAGGTTGCGGGTGCGTCCGGAGGGGGCGGAGGAGGAGGGGGGCAGGCGCTTGGATCGGGCGCCGCATGAGGAGTCGGCCGCCCTGCGGTGGTGCTCGAAGGCGCGCAGGAACTCGATGAGGCTGCGGCACTCCGCCATGGCGGGCTCGCGGCGCGCTCCGGCACGGCCCGGCGGGTAAAATTCGCCCGTTTCGGCCTCGTCTGGTGCGGTGCGCGAGTTTTGGCAGGGAGGGGGGGTGGGGCGGTGTGGTGGGGGCGTCGGGATCTGGTATGTCTGTGGGGAGCGAACCTGCTCGGGACTTGCCGATCGGATCGGTGGGGCTGGGGACTCGGCACGCACCGACCCGCCCCTGTTTCGTCGATCAGGGCGGGCTCGGCTCGGTCGACGTGCCGTGCCGGGCTCGCCGTGAGCGGCGGTGGCAGAGCGTCGGGGGCGTCTCGTTCGCGCCGCCGGTACACCACCGAGGCCGTTACCGCTACAGGAAATGACGACGCAGCGGCTGCTGGCTGCTGCGCACGGAAGGAGGAACGCGCAGTCGAGATGTCAACGCGGCGGCCGCACACGCTGCGATCGCCGGGCGTGCGTGGCACCGGGAGGGCCGCTGGTCGTGCGGCCGGCTCTAGTCGCAGTAGCGCCGTACGCCACCAGCCGCTCTATCTCTATCTCCATCTTGTGCGTTTCTGGACCAAAAGCTTCCGTGCACACAATTAAGTGCACAGCGTTATCATCAGGAAAAGAAAAGGGAAAAAAGGGTTCGTGCGTGGTGGCGCACGTCTCTGCCACTGCCACTGCCACCACGGAGAATTCCGGCAATAAAGCACGGGCAGCGACTCCCGTGGCATACACGGTGCTCCGCTTTCCCAACCTTTTCCCTTGCCGTTCCGTCCCGGTGCATTCTGTTGAGGGAATGTCCCGTCTGACGGACCAGCGTGCCGTACGCCAGTCTGCGCCTGCGCGGGCAGCAGACTGCGATCGATGTGCCGCGCACCAGCCTAGCCGCCGAGGAGGGCTACTCCGTCTCGGTGAAACTCGAGTTTTTTAGAAGGAGAAAAGACCTGCGATGATGCTCCTCCACGGGCCACGGCCACGTACGTTGGCAAACACGGCTTTCTGCCGGTCTGGGCACCTGCTTTGTCAAACAACGACGACGTCGTGCTGGTGTTTTTTGTGGGGGAGAAAACTTGTTGCGTGTGATGATCGACGGGCGCTGGCTGGCTCGGGGTAATGGAGCATATGGAATGGAAGCATGGTCAAGCCGGTGCGTGGAGAACGACAATGTCATTCGTCAATGCCGTGACAGCTGAGACAGTGTTCCGTATGAAACTCTTCGAATTGACCAAGTTTTCCTTGGCCTCACATGGGATAAGACTGCCATTGATTTAGCGACCGATTGCCTATGTTATCTTATTATTGTGTGCTTCCATCCTTGACGACAGTAATTGTAGTAGCAGTACGTTCAACGGCGTGGTTGGTTGCCCAAATTTGGACCCTTTTATAATCACCTAGCCATGCTACAAAATAAATACTACTCCATGGATCAACCGATAACGATCCATCCATATACTACTAGAACAACACTACAAATGCTTCTGGACAACATGACACGCACACGTGATAGCCCAATCAGCATATACAAGAACACCACACACATGATAGCCCAATCAGCATATACAAGAACGCCGCACACATGATAGCCCTATAAGATTTGATCTTGTGGAAGCGTTCCTACTCCCGATGGGAGCCGCGTTGTGTGTATTTATTGGGGACAGGAATTGCCCCTGTCGTGGCTTACAAGTTTACGATGATCGCTAGGATTCATCGATACATGAGGAGTCCGAGAAGGAAACAAGAGAAGTAGAGATAGGAGGGAGGTTTAAATTACAAGAGTTAAACAGATATTCTAACACCCTCTCTTAATCTAAACTATCCTATATTCAAATTTTTCTTGAACTCCTCAAACGGCCTTGCTGGAAGAGCTTTAGTAAACCCATCTGCTAACTGATCCTTTGATGGAATAAATCGTATCTCCAACTTCTTCTCAACAACTCTTTCTCGTACAGTGAAAATCTATCTCAATATGCTTGGTTCTAGTATGAAAAACTGGATTAGCAGACAGATATGTAGCACCCAAATTGTCACACCATAGACAAGATGTACGATGTTGCTTGATTCCTAACTCATGAAGCAATGATTCCACCCAAATAATTTCAGCAGTTGCATTTGCTAGTGATTTATACTCAGCCTCTGTACTTGACCTTGATACTGTGGCTTGTTTCCTGGCACTCCAAGAAATAAGGTTTGATCCAAAGAACACTGCAAATCCTCCAGTTGACTTTCTGTCATCACTACATCCTGCCCAGTCAGCATCAGAAAAAGCACTAACAAGTGTAGAACTTGATCGTTTGAACTGAAGTCCCAAACTCACAATGTGCTTAATATATCGTATAATCCTTTTGACAGATGTCCAATGAGTGGAGGTAGGAGCATGCAAATACTGACAAACCTTGTTTACATCAAATGATATGTGTGACCATGTCAAAGTCAAATACTGTAGAGCTCCAACAGCACTTCTATATTTTGTACTTGTCCATTAAGCGGTTCTCCTTGATATGCTGAAAGTTGTTCTGAAGAAGACAATGGCGTAGGTGAAGGTTTGCAATCCTTCATTCCCATACGAGTTAGAAGCTCAGTAGCATACTTTTCCTGATTTAACATTATGCCATCTTGAGTCTTCTTAACTTCAATGCCTAAGAAAAAATGTAAGTCACTTAGATCCTTCAGTGCAAACTCGGAACTCAAGTCACGCAAGAGGGCATTAGTTGCATTTGATGATGAGCTTGCAACTATGATATCATCAACATATATAAGCACAAAAATCACTGTATGTGCCTTATTATAAATAAACAAAGATGTATCTGCTTTGGATGGAACAAACCCAAGATGCTTCAATTGCAAACTTAACCTTGAGAACCAAGCTCTAGGTGACTGCTTCAGGCCATAAAGAGCCTTATCAAGCTTGCAAACATAACGAGGTGTTTGTTTATTCTCATACCCTGGTGGTTGCCTCATATAGACCTCCTCTTCCAGAACACCATGCAGAAACGCGTTCTGAACATCTAGCTGTCTAAGACTCCATCCCCTGGAAACAGCAATGGCTAGCACAAGTCTTATAGTAGCAGCTTTAACAACTGGACTGAATGTATCCTCATAATCAATACCATATCTTTGCTTAAACTCTTTCGCAACTAGACGTGCCTTGTACCTATCAATGGAGTCATCTGCTTTTCTTTTTATTCTGTAAACCCACTTGCAATCAATAATATTTTTACCTCTCTGACTTGGTACCAAGTGCCATGTTTTATTCTTCATGAGTGCACCATATTCTTCATCCATAGCTCTTTTCCATTTAGGACCTCTAAATGCATCACTTAGTTTTGCTGGTTCACCTGCAATACACAACATGCCATATGGTATTGTGCCATCTGTTCTTTGTTTAGGATTTCTAATACCTTTTTGAAGACGAGTCATGACACGTGTAGCAATAGGTTCTGGTCGTGCTGAACTCTGCGCAGGAATATGCACAGACCGGCTAGATGCAGAAGATCCAGGAGAATTTTCAGAATCAGCCGCAGACGATCCAATAGCCTCCTGTGTGGTGGCCATTTCTTGTGTGGCCGCAGAACCAGCCGCCGCAGCCGATCCGGAGCCTGACGCTGTTGGGGAACGTAGCAGAATTTTAAAATTTTCTACGCATCACCAAGATCAATCTATGGAGTCATCTAGCAACGAGGGAGAGGGGAGTGCATCTACATACCCTTGTAGATCGCGCGCGGAAGCGTTCAAGAGAACAGGGTTGATGGAGTCGTACTCGTCGTGATCCAAATCACCGATGACCTAGCGCCGAACGGACGGCACCTCCGCGTTCAACACACGTACGGTTGGGAAGACGTCTCCTCCAACTTGATCCAGCAAGGGGGAAGGAGAGGTTGATGAAGATCCAGCAGCATGACAGCGTGGTGGTGGAAGCAACGGTGATCTCGGCAGGGCTTCGCCAAGCTCAGGGAGAGGGAGGAGTGTCACGGGAGGGAGAGGGAGGCGCCAAGGGCTAGGGTGCGACTGCCCTCCCTCCCCCCCCACTATATATAGGACCCCTAGGGGGGCGTCAGCCCTAGGAGATTGAATCTCCAAGGGGGGGGGAGCGGCCAAGGGGGGTGGAGTGCCCCCCAAGCCAAGTGGGGCGCCCCCACCACTAGGGTTTCAAACCCTAGGCGCAGGGGAGGCACATGGGGGGCGCACCAGCCCACTAGGGGCTGGTTCCCTTCCCACTTCAGCCCATGGGGCCCTCCGGGATAGGTAGCCCCACACGATGGACCCCCGGGACACTTCCGGTGGTCCCGGTACAATACCGATTACCCCCGAAACCTTCCCGATGGCCGAAACTTGACTTCCTATATATAAATCTTCACCTCCGGACCATTCCGAAACTCCTCGTGACGTCCGGCACCTCATCCGGGACTCCGAACAACTTTCGGGTTACCGTATGCTAATATCTCAACAACCCTAGCGTCACCGAACCTTAAGTGTGTAGACCCTACGGGTTTGGCAGACACGCAGACATGACCGAGACGACTCTCCAGTCAATAACCAACAGCGGGATCTGGATACCCATGTTGGCTCCCACATGCTCCTCGATGATCTTATCAGATGAACCACGATGTCGAGGATTCAATCAATCCCATATACAATTCCCTTTGTCAATCGGTACGTTATTTGCCCGAGACTCGATCGTCGGTATCCCAATACCTCGTTCAATCGGTATGTTATTTTCCCGAGATTCTCCAAGGGGGGGGGGCGGCGGCCAAGGGGGGTGGAGTGCCCCCCAAGCCAAGTGGGGCGCCCCCACCCCTAGGGTTTCCAACCCTTGGCGCAGGGGAGGCCCATGGGGGGTGAACCAGCCCACTAGGGGCTGGTTCCCTTCCCACTTCATCCCATGGGGCCCTCCGGGATAGGTGGCCCCACCCGGTGGACCCCCGGGACCCTTCCGGTGGTCCCGGTACAATACCGATTACCCCCGAAACCTTCCCGATGACCGAAACTTGACTTCCTATATATAAATCTTCACCTCCGGACCATTTAGAAACTCCTCGTGACGTCCGGGACCTCATCCGGGACTCCGAACAACTTTTGGGTTACCGTATGCTAATATCTCAACAACCCTAGCGTCACCGAACCTTAAGTGTGTAGACCCTACGGGTTCGGGAGACACGCAGACATGACCGAGATGACTCTCCAGTCAATAACGAACAGCGGGATATGGATACCCATGTTGGCTCCCACATGCTCCTCGATGATCTCATCGGATGAACCACGATGTCGAGGATTCAATCAATCCCATATACAATTCCCTTTGTCAATCGGTACGTTATTTGCCCGAGACTCGATCATCGGTATCCCAATACCTCGTTCAATCGGTACGTTATTTGCCCGAGACTCGATTGAATCTCCAAGGGGGGGGGGCGGCCAAGGGGGGTGGAGTGCCCCCAAGCCAAGTGGGGCGCCCCCACCCCTAGGGTTTCCAACCCTAGGCGCAGGGGAGGCCCATGGGGGGTGCACCAGCCCACTAGGGGCTGGTTCCCTTCCCACTTCAGCCCATGGGGCCCTTCGGGATAGGTGGCCCCACCCGGTGGACCCCCAGGACCCTTCCGGTGGTCCCGGTACAATACCAATTACCCCCGAAACCTTCCCGATGGCCGAAACTTGACTTCCTATATATAAATCTTCACCTCCGGACCATTCCAAAACTCCTCGTGACGTCCGGGACCTCATCCGGGACTCCGAACAACTTTCGGGTTACCGTATGCTAATATCTCAACAACCCTAGCGTCACCGAACCTTAAGTGTGTAGACCCTACGGGTTCGGGAGACACGCATACATGACCGAGACGACTCTCCAGTCAATAACCAACAGCGGGATATGGATACCCATGTTGGCTCCCACATGCTCCTCAATGATCTCATCGGATGAACCACGATGTCGAGGATTCAATCAATCCCGTATACAATTCCCTTTGTCAATCGGTATGTTATTTGCCCGAGACTCGATCGTCGGTATCCCAATACCTCGTTCAATCTCGTTACCGGCAAGTCACTTTACTCGTACCGTAATGCATGATCCCGTGATCAACCACTTGGTCATATTGAGCTCATTATGATGATGCATTACCGAGTGGGCCCAGAGATAACTCTCCGTCATACGGAGTGACAAATCCCAGTCTCGATTCGTGCCAACCCAACAGACACTTTCGGAGATACCTGTAGTGTACCTTTATAGTCACCCAGTTACGTTGTGACGTTTGGCACACCCAAAGCACTCCAACGGTATCCGGGAGTTGCACAATCTCATGGTCTAAGGAAATGATACTCGACATTCAGAAAAGCTATAGCAAACGAACTACACGATCTTTGAGCTATGCTTAGGATTGGGTCTTGTCCATCACATCATTCTCCTAATGATGTGATCCCATTATCAATGACATCTAATGTCCATAGTCAGGAAACGATGACTATCTTTTGATCAACGAGCTAGTCAACTAGAGGCTCACTAGGGACATGTTGTGGTCTATGTATTCACACATGTATTACGATTTCCGGATAACACAATTATAGCATGAACAATAGACAATTATCATGAACAAAGAAATATAATAATAACCATTTTATTATTGCCTCTAGGGCATATTTCCAACAGTCTCCCACTTGCACTAGAGTCAATAGTCTAGTTACATTGTGATGAATCGAACACCCATGCAGTTCTGGTGTTGATCATGTTTTGCTCTAGGGAGAGGTTTAGTCAAAGGATCTGCCACATTCAGGTCCATATGTACTTTACAAATATCTGTGTCTCCATTTTGAACACTTTCACGAATGGAGTTGAAGCGACGCTTGATATGCCTGGTCTTCCTGTGAAACCTGGGCTCCTTGGCGAGGGCAATAGCTCCAGTGTTGTCACAGAAGAGAGTCATCGGGCCCGACGCATTGGGTATGACTCCTAGGTCGGTAATGAACTCCTTCACCCAGATTGTCTCTTGTGCTGCCTCCGAGGCTGCCATGTACTCCGCTTCACATGTAGATCCCGCCACAACGCTTTGCTTGCAACTGCACCAGCTTACTGCCCCACCATTCAAAATATACACGTATCCGGTTTGCGACTTAGAGTCATCCAGATCTGTGTCGAAGCTAGCATCGACGTAACCCTTTATGACGAGCTCTTCGTCACCTCCATAAACGAGAAACATATTCTTAGTCCTCTTCAGGTACTTCAGGATATTCTTGACCGCTGTCCAGTGTTCCATGCCGGGATTACTTTGGTACCTTCCTACCAAACTTACGACAAGGTTTACATCAGGTCTGGTACACAGCATAGCATACATGATAGAACCTATGGCCGAGGCATAGGGGACGACACTCATCTTTTCTCTATCTTCTGCCGTGGTCGGGCATTGAGCCATGCTCAATCTCGTACCTTGCAATACAGGCAAGAACCCCTTCTTTGACTGATCCATTTTGAACTTCTTCAATATCTTATCAAGGTACGTACTCTGTGAAAGACCAATGAGGCGTCTCGATCTATCTCTATAGATCTTGATGCCTAATATATAAGCAGCTTCTCCAAGATCCTTCATTGAAAAACACTTGTTCAAGTAGGCCTTTATGCTTTCCAAGAATTCTATATCATTTCCCATCAACAGTATGTCATCCACATACAATATGAGAAATGCTACAGAGCTCCCACTCACTTTCTTGTAAATGCAGGCTTCTCCATAAGTCTGCGTAAACCTAAACGCTTTGATCATCTCAACCAAACGAATGTTCCAACTCCGAGATGCTTGCACCAGCCCATAAATCGAGCGTTGGAGCTTGCACACCTTGTCAGCATTCTTAGGATCAATAAAACCTTCCGGTTGCATCATATACAATTCTTCCTTAAGGAAACCATTAAGGAATGCCGTTTTGACGTCCATTTGCCATATCTCACAATCATAGAATGCGACAATTGCTAACATGATTTGGACGGACTTCAGCTTCGCTACGGGTGAGAAAGTCTCATCGTAGTCAACCCCTTGAACTTGTCGATAACCCTTAGCGACAAGCTGAGCTTTATAGATGGTTACATTACCATCCGTGTTTGTCTTCTTCTTAAAGATCCATTTATTTTCTATGGCTCGCCGATCATCGGGCAAGTCAGTCAAAGTCCATACTTCGTTTCCATACATGGATCCTATCTCGGATTTCATGGCTTCCAGCCATTTGTCAGAATTTGGGCCCGCCATCGCTTCTTCATAGTTCGAAGGTTCACCGTTGTCTAACAACATGATTTCCAAGAAAAGGTTGCCGTACCACTCTGGTGCGGAACGTGTCCTTGTGGACCTACGAAGTTCAGTAGCAACTTGATCTGAAGTTTCATGATCATCATCATTAACTTCCTCTCTAGTCGGTGCAGGCTCCTCAGGAACATTTTCTTGAGCTGTGCCACTTACCGGTTCAAGAGGTAATACTTCATCGAGTTCTACTTTCCTCCCACTTATTTCTTTCGAGAGAAACTCTTTCTCTAGAAAGGATCCATTCTTGGAACCAAAGATCTTGCCTTCGGATCTGAGGTAGAAGGCATACCCAATAGTTTCTTTAGGGTACCCTATGAAGACGCATTTTTCTGACTTGGGTTCGAGCTTTTCAGGTTGAAGTTTCTTGACATAAGCATCGCATCCCCAAACTTTTAGAAACAACAGCTCAGGTTTCTTCCCAAACCATAATTCATATGGTGTCGTCTCAAGGATTTCAACGGAGCCCTATTTAAAGTGAATGCGGCAGTCTCTAAAGCATAGCCCCAGAATGACAGCGGTAAATCGGTAAGAGACATCATAAATCGCACCATATCCAATAGAGTGCGATTACAATGTTCAGACACACCATTACGCTGAGGTGTTCCAGGCGGCGTGAGTTGTGAAACTATTCCACATTTCCTTAAGTGTGTGCCAAATTCGTGACTCAAGTATTCTCCCCCACGATCTAATCGCAAGAACTTGATTTTCTTGTCACGTTGATTCTCAACCTCACTCTGAAATTCCTTGAACTTTTCAAAGGTCTCAGACTTGTGTTTCATTAAGTAGACATACCCATATCTACTCAAGTCATCAGTGAGGGTGAGAACATAACGATAGCCACCGCGAGCTTCAACACTCATTGGACCGCACACATCAGTATGTATGATTTCCAGTAAGTTGGTTGCTCGCTCCATTGTTCCTGAGAACGGAGTCTTGGTCATTTTACCCATGAGGCATGGTTCACACGTGTCAAACGATTCGTAATCAAGAGACTCCAAAAGTCCATCTGCATGGAGCTTCTTCATGCGTTTGACACCTATGTGACCAAGACGGCAGTGCCACAAGTATGTGGGACTATCATTATCAACCTTACATCTTTTGGTATTCACACTATGAATATGTGTAACATTGCACTCGAGATTCATTAAGAATAAACCATTCACCAGCGGAGCATGACCATAAAACATATCTCTCATATAAATAGAACAACCATTATTCTCGGATTTAAATGAGTAGCCATCTCGAATTAAACGAGATCCTGAAACAATGTTCATGCTCAAAGCTGGCACTAAATAACAATTATTGAGGTTTAAACTAATCCGGTAGGTAAATGTAGAGGTAGCGTGCCGACGGCGATCACATCGACCTTGGAACCATTCCCGACGCGCATCGTCACCTCGTCCTTCGCCAGTCTCCGCTTATTCCGCAGCTCCTACTTTGAGTTACAAATGTGAGCAACCGCACCGGTATCAAATACCCAGGAGCTAGTATGAGTACTGGTAAGGTACACATCAATTACATGTATATCACATATACCTTTAGTGTTGCCGGCCTTCTTGTCCGCTAAGTATTTGGGACAGTTCCGCTTCCAGTGACCACTTCCCTTGCAATAAAAACACTCAGTCTCAGGCTTGGGTCCATTCTTTGACTTCTTCCCGGCAGCTTGCTTACCGGGCGCGACAACTCCCTTGCCGTCCTTCTTGAAGTTCTTTTTACCCTTGCCTTTCTTGAACTTAGTGGTTTTATTCACCATCAACACTTGATGTTCCTTTCTAATTTCCACCTCCGCTGATTTCAGCATTGAATATACCTCAGGAATGGTCTTTTCCACCCCCTGCATATTGAAGTTCATCACAAAGCTCTTGTAGCTCGGTGGAAGCGATTGAAGGATTCTGTCAATGACCGCGTCATCTGGGAGATTAACTCCCAGCTGAGTCAAGCGGTTATGCAACCCAGACATTTTGAGTATGTGCTCACTGACAGAACTATTTTCCTCCATCTTACAACTGAAGAACTTGTCAGGGACTTCATATCTCTCGACCCGGGCATGAGCTTGGAAAACCATTTTCAGCTCTTCGAACATCTCATATGCTCCGTGTCTCTCAAAACGCTTTTGGAGCCTCGGTTCTAAGCTGTAAAGCATGCCACACTGAACGAGGGAGTAATCATCAGCACGTGACTGCCAAGCGTTCATAACGTCTTGGTTCTCTGGGATGGGTGCGTCACCTAGCGGTGCTTCTAGGACATAATATTTCTTGGCAGCTATGAGGATGATCATCAGGTTTCGGACCCAGTCCGTATAGTTGCTTCCATCATCTTTCAGCTTGGTTTTCTCTAGGAACGCGTTGAAGTTGAGGGCAACATTAGCATGGGCCATTTGATCTACAAGACATAGTGTAAAGATTTTAGACTAAGTTCATGATAATTAAGTTCATCTAATCAAATTATTCAATGAACTCCCACTCAGATAGACATCCCTCTAGTCATCTAAGTGAAACATGATCCGAGTCAACTAGGCCGTGTCCGATCATCACGTGAGACGGACTAGTCAACATCGGTGAACATCTTCATGTTGATCGTATCTTCTATACGACTCATGCTCGACCTTTCGATCTTCCGTGTTCCGAGGCCATGTCTGTACATGCTAGGCTCGTCAAGTCAACCTAAGTGTATTGCGTGTGTAAATCTAGCTTACACCCGTTGTATTCGAACGTTAGAATCTATCACACCCGATCATCACGTGGTGCTTCGAAACAACGAACCTTCGCAACGGTGCACAGTTAGGGGGAACACTTTCTTGAAATTATTATGAGGGATCATCTTATTTAAGCTACCGTCGTTCTAAGCAAATAAGATGCAAAACATGATAAACATCACATGCAATCAAATAGTGACATGATATGGCCAATATCATTTGCTCCTTTCGATCTCCATCTTCGGGGCTTCATGATCATCGTTGTCACCGGCATGACACCATGATCTCCATCATCATGATCTCCATCATCGTGTCTTCTTGAAGTTGTCTCGTCATCTATTACTTCTACTACTATGGCTAACGCTTTAGCAATAAAGTAAAGTAATTACATGACGTTTATGTTGACACACAGGTCATAAATAAATTAAGACAACTCCTATGGCTCCTGCCGGTTGTCATACTCATCGACATGCAAGTCGTGATTCCTATTACAAGAACACGATCAATCTCATACATCACATATATCATTCATCACATCCTTTTGGCCATATCACATCACACAACACATGCTACAAAAACAAGTTAGACGTCCTCTAATTGTTGTTGCAAGTTTTTACGTGGCTGCTATAGGTTTCTAGCAAGAACGTTTCTTACCTACGCCAAAACCACAACGTGATATGCCAATTTCTATTTACCCTTCATAAGGACCCTTTTCATCGAATCCGATCTGACTAAAGTGGGAGAGACAGACACCCGCCAGCCACCTTATGCAACTAGTGCATGTCAATCGGTGGAACCAGTCTCACGTAAGCGTACGTGTAAGGTCAGTCTGGGCCGCTTCATCCCACGATGCCGCCGAATCAAGATAAGACTAGTAACGGCAAGCAAATTGACAATATCCACTCCCACAACTGCTTTGTGTTCTACTCGTGCATAGAAACTACGCATAGACCTAGCTGATGATGCCACTGTTGGGGAACGTAGCAGAATTTTAAAATTTTCTATGCATCACCAGGATCAATCTATGGAGTCATCTAGCAACGAGGGAGAGGGGAGTGCATCTACATACCCTTGTAGATCGCGCGTGGAAGCGTTCAAGAGAACGGGGTTGATGGAGTCGTACTCGTCGTGATCCAAATCACCGATGACCTAGCGCCGAAGGGACGGCACCTCTGTGTTCAACACACGTACGGTTGGGAAGACGTCTCCTCCAACTTGATCCAGCAAGGGGGAAGGAGAGGTTGATGAAGATTGAGCAGCACGACGGCGTGGTGGTGGAAGCAACGGTGATCTCGGCAGGGCTTCGCCAAGCTCAGGGAGAGGAAGGAGTGTCACGGGAGGGAGAGGGAGGCGCCAGGGCCTAGGGTGCGGTTTCCCTCCCCCCCTACTATATATAGGACCCCTAGGGGGGGCGCCGGCCCTAGGAGATTGAATCTCCAAGGGGGGCGGCGGCCAAGGGGGGTGGAGTGCCCCCCAAGCCAAGTGGGGCGCCCCCACCCCTAGGGTTTCCAACCCTAGGCGCAGGGGAGGCCCATGGGGGGGCGCACCAGCCCACTAGGGGCTGGTTCCCTTCCCACTTCATCCCATGGGGCCCTCCGGGATAGGTGGCCCCACCCGGTGGACCCCCGGGACCCTTCCGGTGGTCCCGGTACAATACCGATTACCCCCAAAACCTTCCCGATGGCCGAAACTTGACTTCCTATACATAAATCTTCACCTCCGGACCATTCCGAAACTCCTCGTGATGTCTGGGACATCATCCGGGACTCCGAACAACTTTCGGGTTACCATATGCTAATATCTCAACAACCCTAGAGTCACCGAACCTTAAGTGTGTAGACCCTACGGGTTCGGGAGACACGCAGACATGACCGAGACGACTCTCCGGTCAATAGCCAATAGCGGGATCTGGATACCCATGTTGGCTCCCACATGCTCCTCGATGATCTCATCGGATGAACCACAATGTCGAGGATTCAATCAATCCCGTATACAATTCCCTTTGTCAATCGGTACGTTACTTGCCTGAGACTCGATCGTCGGTATCCCAATACCTTGTTCAATCTCGTTACCGGCAAGTTACTTTACTCGTACCGTAATGCATGATCCCGTGATCAACCACTTGGTCACATTGAGCTCATTATGATGATGCATTACCGAGTGGGCCCAGAGATACCTCTCCGTCATACGGAGTGACAAATCCCAGTCTCGATTCGTGCCAACCCAACAGACACTTTCGGAGATACCTGTAGTGTACCTTTATAGTCACCCAGTTATGTTGTGACGTTTGGCACACCCAAAGCACTCCTACGGTATCCGGGAGTTGCACAATCTCATGGTCTAAGGAAATGATAGTCGACATTCGGAAAAGCTATAGCAAATGAACTACACGATCTTTGAGCTATGCTTATGATCGGGTCTTGTCCATCACATCATTCTCCTAATGATGTGATCCTGTTATCAATGACATCCAATGTCCATAGTCAGGAAACCATGACTATATTTTGATCAACGAGCTAGTCAACTAGAGGCTCACTAGGGATGTGTTGTGGTCTATGTATTCACACATGTATTACGATTTCCGGATAACACAATTATAGCATGAACAATAGAAAATTATTGTTGGTGTCAAAACTGGGCGGATCTCGGGTAGGGGGTCCCGAACTATGCGTCTAGGCCGGATGGTAACAGGAGGCAGGGAACACGATGTTTTACCCAGGTTCGGGCCCTCTTGATGGAGGTAAAACCGTACGTCCTGCTTGATTAATATTGATGGTATGGGTAGTACAAGGTAGATCTACCACGAGATCAAGGAGGCTAAACCCTAGAAGCTAGCCTACGGTATGATTGTTGTATATGGAGTTGATTGCCTACGGACTACAACCCTCCGGTTTATATAGACACCGGATAGGGTTAGGGTTAGATAGAGTCAGTTACAATGGTAGGAGATCTTGAATATCCGCATCGCCAAGCTTGCCTTCCACGCCAAGGAAAGTCCCATCCGGACACGGGACGAAGTCTTCAATCTTGTATCTTCATAGTCCTAGAGTCCGGTTGAAGGTATAGTCCGGCTACCCGAACACCCTCTAATCCAGGACTCCCTCAGTAGCCCCCGAACCAGGCTTCAATAACGACGAGTCCGGCGCGTAGATTGTTCGGCATTACAAGGCGGGTTCTTCTCCAAATCTTGTGTACCTGTAGGAATAATGTCCGATTTTTGTAATGTAGTGCTCCTCGGCTTCCATGCCCAATAATGGCCGTCTTCCATGTGTCAAACGAATGCGAAAAGCCGGGGCGTTTTTACATCCACACCCCTAGCCGTATAAACGAGCCGCCTATTTAACGGGATGGGGATTTAGGTCCAAACCACATCTTCTCCTTTCCGCGAGTTATCATCAGAGCGCTTCCAGCAAAGGTCCATTCCAACATGACCAGCCGTCGCAGCTCCTCCCCTCGCCCCTCCGGTCCCAAACCCGGGGACTGGGAGAGTTGCACCATCCCGCAAAGCGAGTTAGTGTCGCTTCAGGCCAAGGGATTTCTCCCTCAGGCATACATGGTCCCGGTCCGAGCCTATCTCGCCACCTACAATGGCGGAAAACAAGCGGAGAGCACCCCCAATCCTTCTAAAGGAGAGCGGGTGTGCCTCGTCCCCTATCTAATGAGGGGACTGGGATTTCCAATTCATCCATTCCTCTGCGGGCTTCTGGAGTTCTACGGCCTCCAGCTGCACAATCTCACGCCCGCCTCCGTATTGCATATTGCGGGTTTCGTCGCCCTTTGCGAGCTATTTTTAGGCGTTGAGGCTCATTTCGCGCTGTGGAAGAGGTTATTCTACCTGGTGCCCCGTTCCCAAGAGGGGTCTTGTAACGCCCTCGATGCGGCTATATCTTCCACGTGTCGAAGCACGACTTAGAGGCATAACCGCATTGAAAGCAATGTCGCAAGTGAGGTAATCTTCGCAAACAACCCATGTAATACAATAAGGGAAAAGATACATAGTTGGCTTACAATCGCCACTTCACACAATTACATGAATAAAACATTACATCATCCAAAAACACTCAAGGTCCGACTACGGAACCAAAATAAAAGAAGAACCCCAAATGCGACAAGGTCCCCGATCGACCCCAACTGGGCTCCACTACTGATCAACTAGAACGAAACAACACAAAGGACAAGATCTTCATCGAGCTCCTCCTGAGCTTGGTTGCGTCACCTGGAATGGCATCATCAGCACCTGCAAGCTGGTTTTGGAAGTATCTGTGAGCCACGGGGACTCAGCAATCTCGCACCCTCGCAATCAAGACTATTTAAGCTTATGGGTAAGGTAAAAGGTATGAGGTGGAGCTGCATCAAGCGACTAGCATATATGGTGGCTAACATTCGCAAATGAGAGCGAGAAGAGAAGGCAAAAGCACGGTCGAACATCTATGATCAAGAAGTGATCCTAGAACAACCTACGTCAAGCATAACTCCAACACCGTGTTCACTTCCCGGACTTCGCCGGAAAGAGACCATCACGGTTACACACGCGGTTGATGCATTTTAATTAAGGTCAACTTCAGGTTTTCTACAACCGGACGTTAACAAATTCCCATCTGCCCATAACCGCGGGCACGGCTTTTGAAAGTTCAATCCCTGCAGGGGTGTCCCAACTTAGCCCATGACAAGCTCTCACGGTCAACGAAGGATATTCCTTCTAGCGGGAAGACCCGATCAGACTCGGAATCCCGGTTACAAGACATTTCGACAATGGTAAAACAAGACCAGCAAATCCACCCAGATGTGCCGACAAATCCCGATAGGAGCTGCACATATTTCGTTCTTAGGGCACACTGGATGAGCCAGACGTCGGGTGGGCCAGCCCAGAGTTGCCCCTGGTAGCTCCGGACATCGCTCAGTTTGGACCAACACTTAGAGGAGCACTGGCCCAGGGGTTTAATAAAGATGACCCTTGGGCAGGCCTACCCAAGGGAAAGAAAAAGGCTAGGTGGCGAATGGTAAAACCAATGTTGGGCCATGCTGGAGGAGTTTTATTCAAGGCGAACTGTCAAGGGGTTCCCATTATCACCCAACCGCGTAAGGAACGCAAAATCCGGGAACATAACACCAATATGACGGAAACTAGGGCGACAAGAGTGGACAAAACACCAGGCATAAGGCCGAGCCTTCCAACCTTTACCAAGTATATAGATGCATTAATTAAATAAGAGATATTGTGATATCCCAACAAGTAAACATGTTCCAACAAGGAACAACATCTCCATGTTCCAACAAGGAACAAACTTCAATCTTCACCTGCAACTAACAACGCTATAAGAGGGGCTGAGCAAAGCGGTAACATAGCCAAACAACGGTTTGCTAGGACAAGGTGGGTTAGAGGCTTGGTTCACCGATATGGGAGGCATGATAAGCAAGTGGTAGGTATCGCAACATAGGCATAGCAAAAGAGCGAGCAACTAGCAAGCAAAGATAGAAGTGATTTCGAGGGTATGATCATCTTGCCTGAAATCCCGCAAGGAAGAAGAACGAGCCCATGAAGAAGACAAACGGACTTAGACTAACGAGTCCTCACAAACGCGACGTTACCGGAACCAACCCGCAGAAGCAAACACCGGAAAGGAAGCACACAACATAGTAAACAAACCACACATGAGCATGATATGATATGCGGGATGCGGGATGCGATGCATATGCATTATTTGGCAAGGAATGATTGAACCTGGCCTCAACTTGGAAATCCAAGTGTGCCACTGGAAAGATGAGATGAAATCGCTTGAAATTGATATAAAGAACGCCGGAATCGGAGTTACGGTTTGGAAATGGCAAGCAATTCAAATATGGCACCGGTCTGCGATTTACAGCAAGTAGTCAACTAAATGCAACAAGATGAACACGCTACAGCACCCAAACATGGCATCAAAATACATGGCAGGGATCCATTCACGATGCTTAACAAAAGAGGAACACTGAGCTACGGCCAATTCATCCATTAACAGGTTCAAACAAGCATGGCAAAAGAGCAAACAGTAAACAGATTTCAGACTTAGTGAAATTAACACAAGCATGTAATTTCAGATCAGGTAGCACACTTTGGAGCAACAAAACTATATTCTACAGGACCTAAACATGGCAAAGTAAAGCATGGCATGGAGCTACTCAAAGAGCTTAACAAAAGTCCCTTTGTGACCTTGAGCCAAAAGGGATCAGAAAATACAATTGCAAGCATGTGAACATGGCAAAAACATAATCAGACTCTCAGACTTAGTGAAAAACTGGAGCATGCAAAACAGATATCAAGTAGGCATGTTTACGAGCTCGATGCACTCACTACAGAGCATGGCATGATAATATAAGCATACACCCATCAAGAATACACATTATGCAAGCTAGACATGGCAAGAACAATAACATAGCATGCACGGATCAACTACAACATCATTGGCAAAATCGCTAACAAGTAGACAATCTGCCTAGATTCACGAAATAACAAAAGTAGAGCTCGATTGACTCAAGCTAGGGTGCTCCATAATTGCAAACAAAGACATGGATGGATAGAGCACTACAAGATTAACAAATCATCCTTACTGATCATCCTCAAAAGAGGCACGGATCACTAGGAAACAATATGAACATATGGCATAATGAAATAAACAGACCAAAGACTTAGTGGAAATGCTAAGTCCCTGAAATCAGCACTAAGAAGTGCACCACTTTGCAAGCTTGTGCTAGTCACCAAACACATCACAAAAATACATGGGTGGCTCCACTGGAAAGATGGCAAAACCTATAACAAAACATATGTAGAGCTCATGGGCATAACATGCACACAATAATCATGGCAAAAATGACAAATATCTAAATGGAGCAGCAGATCTGACAATTATCTCAACTAGCATACTTCCAACAGCATTTCGGGCATCAAGATGAACTCAAATGAAAATGATGCAATGAGATGAAATGATGTGCTCTCTGAGTCGAACATTTTGATATGCTACACGCATGAATCGGAGCTACGGATGCAAAGTTACGACATGATGAACAAGAGCATATGAAACATGGAAATTTCGGGGACTTGGACGAATTTCATCACCTCGGAGAAAAAGTCAACGGCGGCGTGGATCTCGCCGGAAAGTCGCCAGAGACGATGGAGACGACGGCAGAGGTCGAGGGAGAGGTCGGGGAAGGACGGATCCGGGGCGCCCTCGACCGGATCTCGCCGGATCCGGCGTCGGCGGCGAGCGGGGCGGCCATGGCAGGGGCGGAGGGCGCGCTTGCCGGCCGGAGCAGTTGCCGGCGACGAAGGGCGCGGTGGCCGGCGCGAACTCCGGTGATGGCCGGTGGAGGCGCGGAACAGAGAGCAAGGCGGCGGGGCTGGGACGGATCTGTGGCGGCTCGGCGGTGCAGATCCGAGCGGCGGCGGGCGTCTGCGCCGGTGACCGACGAGGGCGGTGAAGGTGCAGGCGATGGGGACGCGGTGGCGCGCCGGCGACGGAGGCGGCGGCCGGTGGGCGCGGACGGCGCGCTCGGATCGGCTG
>NC_057800.1:585904945-585911517 GCF_018294505.1 Triticum aestivum
CGGCGCGGCTCGGGCGGGCCGGCCGTGGGCCTGGCGGGCCTGACGGCGGCGCGGTGGCCAGGGTCCAGGTGGCGGCGCGCGAGTGGAGGAGAGGGGCGGCAGAGCTGACGTGGCGGCTCCTCAATGGCCGGAGTTAGGGAGGTGGCTGCGGGGCGGCGGACATGTCCGGCGGCGCGCGGAGGACGAAGCTAGGGTTTGATCTGCGCGAGAATTTCGGAGGGAGACACATATTTATAGGTAGAGGGAGCTAGGAGAGTCCAAATGAGGTGCGGTTTTCGGCCACGCGATCGTGATCGAACGCTCTAGATGATGGAGAGGGTTTTGGTGGATTTTGGGCCAAATTGAAGGGGTGTTGGGCTGCAACACGCACGAGGCCTTTTCGGTCCCTCGGTTAACTGTTGGAGTATCAAACGAAGTCCAAATGGTATGAAACTTGACAGGCGGTCTACCAGTAGTAAACCAAGGCCGCTTGGCAAGTCTCGGTCCAATACGGAAATGTTTAATCCCCACACACGAAAGAAAGGTAGAAAGGACCATCGGAGGAGAACGGAGCGCCGGAATGCAAAACGGACAACGGGAAAAATGCTCGGATGCATGAGACGAACATGTATGCAAATGGAATGCACATGATGACATGATATGCAATGCATGACACGCAAGAAATGACAAGGCAACAACAGTGAATAATCAGAGGACACCTGGCACATCAGTCTCGGGGCGTTACAGGTCTATATACCAAGTGGGCGGAGCCGAAGTATGGCGCATCGCCGGGACCAGATACCTATCCGGAACCCCAAAGAAGGCGTCCGAGGACTGGCCTTCGGAATGGTTTTACATAGATGACGTCCCGCTACCGGACCCTATCCGGGTCGGTCTCCCTGAGTTCAATAGTGCTCCATTGAAGAAACGCTTAAGCTGGCGTCCGCGGAGCTCTCAGAGAGAAAGCGACAGAGACGTCCTTTACCTAATGGGCCGAATAAGATTGTTGGCTCATTCCGGACTAACCATGATTGGAGTCATGGCCACATGCATTATGCGGGGGGTGCAGCCGCTTCAATATAGAGGCCACCCCATGTGGGATTTCAACGGGGAGGATGACGCCACACGTTACGGTCGTAAGGGGCCGGGCTTAGCCGCCGCCTTAGTAAAGATCTTATCCTCTTCGTACAAGGGAGAAAAGGAGGAATTCCTCCGCGTCAACCCGCGGGCCGGATTCAGTATGTACGATCCTCCAAGTTGGGTAAGTGAACAATTGCGCTTGCCCGTTTGTTTTATACTCCCATGGTTAGATAGGTAGTCTAACGACTTCAATGCAGGAACTGCAACAGGAGGTAAAGGATACAAACAGCCGCCCTCCAGAGCCCGAGGACCCAGAACGGTCCCTCAATCCGGACTCCAAAGAGGATCTGGACATATCGGTGGAGCTTATCGACGGGGTGTTCCATCAGCTAAGCAAGGACAATACCTTGGTAGACATTACGGCGGATTACCCAGGGTTAATCCCGGCCTCCCAGGTGACAGAAACCGGGGTCTTATTCCCTTGAAAGAGATTCCACCCTCACGTAGCCCGGTGTTTCTGATGACAGCCATGTTTTGCAGGGCAGATTTCCGAGGCAGGAGGCCGAACCTGCGGCGGCTAGCCAACAAGGGGCCGCAGGGCCCCGTGGGGCAAAAAGGAATGTAGTCCGGACTGAGATGCCGGCACAAAGGTATAGTGCACCCTCTGTTTCCCTAGAGTTATTCTGTCAGGGCATATTAACGTTCGTGCTATCTTCAGAACAAAGAGACCTCGCCGGACTACATCCGGAGAGGTTGCCAATCGCGCCTCCACCAGCCAGGCTCCAACGTCTGGCCAGGAAGCGGAGGCGAGCACAAGGCGCGCACCGGACGCTCCTCCGACAGAGGATGCGGACAGGATGTCTGCCACAAATTCTGAAGTGGAGAGTGCCATGAACCACAGGCGTCGCCGGACAATTCTACGCGATGCTTGTTTCTCCCAAGAGGTTTTAGATGCCTTTAATTCGGGAGATGCGTACCTCCGTGCCGCTCAAAATGGTTTAGCCAGAGCCACGGAGCAGTATGTAAAAGACATACGGGTAAGAAAATTTTGGTTAAATATATATATATATATGCCAGTAGCCCCCGAGACTTGAAGCAGTTAGAGCAACTGATTTAAGGATCATTTAATATGCAGCTTCTTACAAAGAAGAATACCGTACTGTCCCAGGAGCTGGAAAAGTTCAAGGCCCAACTAGAGGCCGCACTAGCCGCGGCAGGGGAGCCCAAAGAGACCCCCTCAGGTAAGATACACTTCGAAAGATTAGTATTGTGCGGTGTGGGTGCAAATCTGACAAATCATATTGCAGATGGCGCCGGACTCGATCCGGACAAGCAACAACTCTTACGCCGGCTAAAGGCCGGTGAGAGTACGTTGACAAAGGTGAGGCGAGAGAAGAATGATCTTCAGGATGCCAACACCAAGCTGGACGTCGAACTTAAAGATGTTCGTGGCCAGCTATCGGACTCCACGAAGGAGAATCAGCGGCTTCGACGCGGCATTTTTAGTAAGTGCTTGAACGAACTTTGAAAAAAGAGTTCGGCGAGGAAGTCGACTAACAGAGTAATGTCTGTAGGTATGCTCACAGGTCGTCCTGCAGAGGAGATGCCCGGTTCTACGGGTGACCTTCTTCCCGAACTCTTGCAACTGCACGAGCGAATTCGGCAGGCGATGCGGGGTATTGCCCAAGCCTTATGGCCTGCCCACTCCGTGTCCGAGGGCCTTGGAGAGCTTGCGGAGAAGCTGAAGGGAGCTCGGCGACGCTTCCGGTTGTGGAAGATATCGGCCTGCCGACAAGGCGCCAGGGAGGCCTGGGCCATGGTGAAGACCCGTTTTACGAAGTCTGACCCAAACCACATGGCCGAGGTCGGACCAGTGGGGCCTGACAGGAAGGAGATCCCTGTAAGCTTAGTATACGGCCAAGTAGAGTTGGTCGCGAAGTATTCCCAGTAGGATTGTAAATTAGACAGCATGTTAGATGGTATAGAAGAGGAATACAATCAGTCAGAATGACTGTGTAATTTTTAATTGACATGTGTAATGCCTTCTAGCCAGATTGTAGATCGTTTGTCGTTGCCGACCTTTTCGCTTCAACCTCGGGACCTGACGGTCCGGAGTGTGTCCGAATACCCTAGCGGTTATATAAGAACCGGGGTATGCGTGGAGACTAGGCGTAGGGGTCATCAGTGCTTTATCAGACAAGTGCCCAACTAGTTATGTTATATTACATGGTTAGTAAGAAATATCTTCCAGAGAGAATAGTTCCGTTAAGGGTTCCTTTCGCTGGGAGGCATGCCCTAAGGTGCATGTCCGGACTGCGTGAAGAGACGCAGAAAAAAAAGCATCTGGGGGCGCATAAAATGAGTAAAAAGATCATCTTTTATTTCACCGACCGAATATTCCCTTAAGAACGCTAGCTTTCGGCTTCACCCAGTCTGAGGTACACATCCGGCTGACCCGGCAGTAACGATCGCAGAGGTGCTCCCTTTACCGCCTAGCCGAACAGTCGGGAACGTAGGGGTAAGCACAGGAGCCAGGCAACCCAGCTTGGCCAAAACTTAAGTCATATCGATGCATACAATGGTGAAGAAAAAGGTACATGCGGAAGTTTGACGCATGTGTTGGGCGTGAAGCCCGTATAAATAAGCTTCTGTTAAAGAAGCCCCCAGGTTTAATGAGCGCGAGTGGCGCGTCACTAGATGAGCCTTTAAGGGCTATGAAAAAAAAGAAGTGGGAAGGAGAGAAATGTAAAAAATACAAAAAGGGATGGACAGAGGAAGGAGACGAACACAGAGTCCGGCGCTAGGCATAGAATCTTCGGAGACGGGTGGCGTTCCACGGGTTCGGCTCGAGTCGGTTGTTCGACGCATCTCACAGGCGGTACGCCCCACTAGTCAGGACTTGGTCGATTATGAATGGACCTTCCCACTTGGGCTTGAGTTTGTCCTTTTTCTTATCCGGCAGGCGTAGAACTAGTTCGCCAACATTGTAATTTTTGGCCCGTACTTCTCTGCTTTGATATCTTTGGGCCTGCTGTTGATAAAATACGGAACAGGCTTTTGCCACATCGCGCTCCTTCTCCAAGGCGTCCAAGTTGTCCTGCCGATCGAGCTCGGCTTCTCTTTCTTCATACATGCGCACTCTAGGTGAGTCATGAATTATGTCGCAGGGCAAAACTACTTCTGCGCCGTACACCATAAAAAATGGTGTGTACCCGGTGGTGCGATTTGGCGTGGTCCGCAGCCCCCATAGCACGGAGTCGAGCTCCTCTACCCAGTGCGTGTTAGATTCCTTGAGGGACCGCACCAGTCTGGGTTTAATGCCGCTCATGATAAGACCATTTGCACATTCGACCTGGCCGTTGGTTTGTGGGTGATAGACGAAAGCATAATCGAGCTTGATGCCCATGTTTTTGCACCAGAGTTTTACCTCGTCGGCGGTAAAGTTTGTACCGTTGTCGGTTATGATCCTGTGGGGGACGCCATAACGGTGTACAACCCCGGATATGAAGTCTATCACAGGTCCGGATTTGGCCGTTTTAACAGGCTTGGCTTCTATCCATTTGGTGAACTTATCCACCATGACCAGTAAGTATTTTTTCCTATGGGTTCCACCTTTAAGGGGTCCGACCATGTCAAGCCCCCAAACCGCAAAAGGCCAGGTGATGGGTATAGTTTGGAGTGCGGTGGGTGGCATATGGCTTTGGTTGGCAAAAAGTTGGCAACCAGCGCATCGTTGGACTAGGTCCTGAGCGTCTTCTCGGGCCGTCGGCCAGTAAAAGCCTGTACGGAAAGCCTTGCTAACAAGGGACCGAGCAACGGCGTGGTGACCACCGAGTCCGGCATGAATTTCAGCCAGGAGGTTCCGCCCTTCCTCTTCGGAGATGCACCTTTGAAGGACTCCGGTAGTGCTTTTCTTATAAAGTTCTCCCTCATGGACTCTGTAGGCCTTAGATCGCTGCACTATGCAGCGGGCCTCGTTTTGGTCCTCCGGGAGTTCCTGCCTAGTAAGGTAGGCTAGGAATGGTTCTGTCCACGGGGCGATAACTGTTGGAAATATGCCCTAGAGGCAATAATAAAAGTATTATTATATTTCATTGTTCATGATAATTGTCTTTTATTCATGCTATAACTGTATTATCCGGAAATCGTAATACACGTGTGAATACTTAGACCACACTATGTCCCTGGTAAGCCTCTAGTTGACCAGCTCGTTGTGATCAACAGATAGTCATGGTTTCCTGACTATGGACATAGGATGTCGTTGATAACGGGATCACATCATTAGGAGAATGATGTGATGGACAAGACCCAATCCTAAGCATAGCATAAAAGATCGTGTAGTTCGTTTTGCTAGAGCTTTGCAAGTGTCAAGTATCTCTTCCTTCGACCATGAGATCGTGTAACTCCCGGATACCGTAAGAGTGCCTTGGGTGTATCAAACGTCACAACGTAACTGGGTGACTATAAAGGTGCATTACAGGTATCTCCGAAAGTAGCTGTTGGGTTGACATGGATCGAGACTGGGATTTGTCACTCCGTATGACGGAGAGGTATCTCTGGGCCCACTCGGTAATGCATCATCATAATGAGCTCAATGTGACCAAGGTGTTGGACACGGGATCATGCATTACGGTACGAGTAAAGTGACTTGCCGGTAACGAGACTGAACAAGGTATTGGGATACCGACGATCGAGTCTCGGGCAAGTAACGTACCGATTGACAAAGGGAATTGCATACAGGGTTTGATCGAATCCTCGACATAGTGGTTCATCCGATGACAACATCGAGGAGCATGTGGGAGCCATCATGGGTATCCAGATCCCGCTGATGGTTATTGACTGAGAGTGTCTCGGTCATGTCTGCATGTCTCCCGAACCCGTAGGGTCTACACACTTAAGGTTCGGTGACGCTAGGGTTATGAAGATATGTATATGCAGAAACCCTAATGTTGTTCGGAGTCCCGGATGAGATCCCGGACGTCACGAGGAGTTCCGGAATGGTCCGGAGGTAAAGAATTATATATAGGAAGTGCTGTTTCGGGCATCGGGACAAGTTTCGGGGTTATCGGTATTGTACCGGGACCACCGAAAGGGTCCTGGGGGTCCACCGGGTGGGGCCACCTGTCCCGGGGGGCCACATGGGCTGTAGGGGGTGCGCCTTGGCCATCATGGGCCAAGGGCACCAGCCCCTATAGTGTGACGCCCGGATAATAAAGCTACAGTAAACCCCTGCTAATGGTGCCACGTCACCTCGGTTACGGTTGATAAACCCCCCCCGATCTGGATCGAGATCGGGGGCTCGACGCCGACGCCGCCCGGTGCTGTCCCGCCGGACGCCGGCGCCCCCACCGCCACACAACGCCGCCCCGTCCTCCCCTCCTCCCCGACCAGTCACCCAGGACGCCGGCGCCCCCTCGCCGCACGCCCGACGCCCCACGTTGCCTCGGATCCGTCCCCGTCTCTCGCCGGGACCACACCGCCGGACCGCCGCCTCCTCGCCCTCCTCCTCGCCC
>NC_057800.1:585912360-585919786 GCF_018294505.1 Triticum aestivum
CCCGCCTTGCCGCTGCTCCGGCCACGGTCGCCGTGCGCCCGCGCCGCAGCCCTGGGGGCTTCGCCCTGCGCCCAAAACCGCCCGATCGGGCGCACCCGATCCGTTAGGCCCCTATGGGCCTATGACAAGTGGGGCCTCAAGCCCCCCCCCCCAAAAAAAAGGAGATAAAAAAATATATATATTAATAATAATAAAAATATAATTAAATTAAATTAATTAATTATTTAATTAAATTAATTAACTTAATTAATTATGTTTAATAAACCTAATTAAATAACTAACCTAACTAATCTGTTAATTAATCTAATTAACATGGTTAATTAGTTAACACACCATGACAGTGGGACCCACATGTCAGTTTGACTAGGTCAACTGACTAGTTGACTGCTGACATCACCCTGACATAATGCTGATGTCATAATTCCATTTTCGGGTTAAATTAAATAATTAATTAAATTCTAGAAATTAATTAAATATTTAAAAAATCATATCTTTTAATCCGTAACTCGGATTAAAATACTTTCTACATGAAAGTTGCTCAGAACGACGAGACGAACCCGGATACGCAGCCCGTTCGTCCACCACACACCTCTAACATACCAAACACGCAACTTTCCCCCTCCGGCTCCTCTGCCCGAAAACACGGAACACCGGGAATACTTTCCCGGATGATTTCCCCCTTCGCCAGCATCACCTCATACTGCGTTAGGACACACCTAGCACCGCTCTTTGTCATGTCTTGCGTCGTCTTGCTTATGTTTGCACTGTATTTATCGTTTCTTCCCCCTCTTCTCTTCGGTAGACTACGAGACCGACGCTGCTGCTGACTAGTTCGACTACGGAGTTGACGACCCCTCTCTCTTGCCAGAGCAACCAGGCAAGCCCCCCCTTGATCACTAGATATCGCCTATTCTACTCTATACTGCTTGCATTAGAGTAGTGTAGCATGTTACTGCTTTCCGTTGATCCTATTCTGATGCATAGCCTGACATTGTTGCTACACCTGTTGATACCTTACCTGCAATCCTAAATGCTTAGTACAGGATGCTAGTTTATCATCATTGGCCCTACATTCTTGTCAGTCTGCCTTGCTATACTATCGGGCCGTGATCACTTGGGAGGTGATCACGGGTATATACTATACATTCATACATACTATACAGATGGTGACTAAAGTCGGGTCAGCTCATTGAGTACCCGCAAGTGATTCTGACGAGGGGGCTGAAAGGACAGGTGGCTCCATCCAGGTAGAGGTGGGCCTGAGTTCCCGACGGCCCCCGACTGTTACTTTGTGGCGGAGCGACAGGGCAGGTTGAGACCACCTAGGAGACAGGTGGGCCTGGCCCTGTTCGGCGTTCGCGGATACTTAACACGCTTAACGAGATCTTGGTATTTGATCTGAGTCTGGCTACGAGCCTATACGCACTAACCATCTACGTGGGAGTAGTTATGGGTATCCCGACGTCGTGGTATCAGCCGAAGCACTTCAGACGTCAGCGACGGAGCGGCGCGCGCCGAATTGGACTGGAACGCCACTAGGCTAGGTCTGCTTTCGGCCGCCCACGCAACATGCAGGTGTGCTCAGGGCGATGGGCCCAGACCCCTGCGCGCTTAGGTTTAGACCGGCGTGCTGACCTCTCTGTTTTGCCTAGGTGGGGCTGCGATGTGTTGATCTTCCGAGGCCGGGCATGACCCAGGAAAGTGTGTCCGGCCAAATGGGATCGAGCATGTTGGGTTATGTGGTGCACCCCTGCAGGGAAGTTAATCTATTCGAATAGCCGTGATCTTCGGTAACAGGACGACTTGGAGTTGTACCTTGACCTTATGACAACTAGAACCGGATACTTAATAAAACACACCCTTCCAAGTTCCACAGACAACCCGGTGATCGCTTTTCCGCAGGGCGACGAGGAGAGGATCGCCGGGTAGGATTATGCTATGCGATGCTACTGGAGATGCTGCTTGGAGATGCTACTTGGAGATGCTACTTGGAGGACTACAATCTACTCTCTTCCATATGCTGCAAGACGGAGGCTGCCAGAAGCGTAGTCTTCGACAGGATTAGCTATCCCCCTCTTATTCTGGCATTCTGCAGTTCAGTCCACTGATATGGCCTCCTTACACATATACCCATGCATATGTAGTGTAGTTCCTTGCTTGCGAGTACTTTGGATGAGTACTCACGGTTGCTTTCTCCCCCCTTTTTCCCCTTTCCTTTCTTCCTGGTTGTCGCAACCAGATGCTGGAGTCCAGGAGCCAGACGCCACCGTCGACGACGACCCCTACTACACCGGAGGTGCCTACTACTACGTGCTGCCCGCTGACGACAACCTGGAGTAGTTAGGAGGATCCCAGGCAGGAGGCCTGCGCCTCTTTCGATCTGTATCCCAGTTTGTGCTAGCCTTCTTAAGGCAAACTTGTTTAACTTATGTCTGTACTCAGATATTGTTGCTTCCGCTGACTCGTCTATGATCGAGCACTTGTATTCGAGCCCTCGAGGCCCCTGGCTTGTATTATGATGCTTGTATGACTTATTTTATTTGTAGAGTTGTGTTGTGATATCTTCCCGTGAGTCCCCGATCTTGATCGTACACATTTGCGTGCATGATTAGTGTACGATTGAATCGGGGGCGTCACAAGTTTGTATCAGAGCCAACTGCCTGTAGGAATCCCCCTTCCACACTCCTTGGCCGAAGTCGAGTCTAGACATTGCAAAAACTTTTACTAACTTGGCTGTGTGCCTTACGGGCCCACGTCGCCATCGGGTGGTATTAGGATCTTTTATTCCTCGTCTATATTCTGGGATTCTGATCTCTCTACTATTCGGGTTAAATGAATTTGCTAACTCTAAGATTAGGATCTCGTGATCGCATCCACCCGAAGAGCCCCTCATTTCAGATGATCGTCTGCTAAACAGAAGATTCCGAAGATACTCTCTGATGTTCTCTCGAGACTTTGTGCCCATCACTTTTGCTATTCCTGACCACCGATAAATCCGTATGGATAACTACTTACACTTGCCATTCATACGATCATCCCCCATTGATCTTGTTATTACAAGATACCCTGAAGTTTTCCTTATTGTTCCGAGAGTACTTTGTGCCTACTGCCTAGCAGTTCCTTGCCACATGAATACCCCTTCAAATAAATCCTCGCACTTATCGAGTATCCGCTCATCCCCCAGCTGTTCATGTATTACACAAAAGTCT
Source organism: Triticum aestivum (assembly GCF_018294505.1). Lineage (NCBI taxonomy): Eukaryota > Viridiplantae > Streptophyta > Magnoliopsida > Poales > Poaceae > Triticum > Triticum aestivum. The sequence continues at coordinate 585,915,570 of NC_057800.1, forward strand.
TCGAAATACCACCCGATATTCCGAAAATCCTCAGCAATCTATTGCTCTGGAATTTCTTGTTTTCTTTCATTATGATTAATCCCATAAATATATAAATGTTATTGACATTCCTTGTCATTATCATTTTGAGTCTGTTGACTCAATATGTTGCGAATACACGCAATCATCATTGATCCTTATAAATTACCTTTCCGGCTGAGCTTCCATTCTTTTAACTGGAATTGGTTCTCGACCAATCCAATTGTCGTTGATTGTACCCTAAGGCTATTCAACTTATCCATCCCTAATCAGAGCATTGCTTTTGCTCCCTTGATTTGGAAATCATATTCCTTTGCATTTGACAATTAAGTTAGTCAGTTGTTTCTATAATCTAATCTCCTTGCATTCTTCTTCCTCTAGTTGAGTACCGATACTCGTATCAGATCCTTTGTGGACCATCAAGTCCTTTGTTGGATTGTTATCCGACAGTGTCCTTCACATTTGATCACCTTGTGAGTTCTTCCCCTGATACATAATGCCTTTGTTAAGTTGTATCCTCTGCTTGGCCAACCATGCTCTGCTTTCGGACTTGTGTTATTTACTCTTGAAACTTGTGGTATATGTTTCTAAGAAGCCCCTATGGGTTGAACATATGCATTCTCTAAACCGTGTGAACCCGAAAGTTTTCACGAGTCATACTCTTTTGGTGCTTCACCAGATAAAATTTCAACACTGCAACTTCATCGAACGTGAGAAGTGAATGAAAGGTTATGCATTGGAGAAGTGGGAGTCGGCCTTGAACTTGTGTTCATGCCCATGGACACGATGTAGATCTTATCATTAAAGCTTCTCTTAAATAAATTATTCCTTTGGTATAAGTTCATCTTATAACTAGGATCTGGCCTTTTTGCAATCGTGGTTCTGACCATGTTCTCCTTTAAATATCATGTCCTGTGCAAGTTTAAGCACTTGTCTTCCATAGAGCAATACCCCAGTTCAACTTCTAGTTTGATCTGTCGTCGAGTATTACCACCTGGTATCTCGAGATTATCTTGGAACTGCATAATTTCTTATGAGTTCTTCATCAAGTACTACATACTCACCGATTACAATTTTTCATGGGCTTGGAGTTATTGAACACTCAAAGACACCGATAACTGAACCGAGTCCGCATTACGGTTCAACAACTCTTACTAATATTCTTTACTTACGAGTTTGTACCCGATCATGTCATTCCTAGCCTGATCGGTTATATCATTACCATGCTAAATTTTAACTGTGCTACCTGGTCCTTAATCCCGGAGCACAACTTTTGACAATGAGCTAAGCTTACGTCGATCTTCCTCGTCATATCAGTTCGCCTTGAACAACAATCTTGATTTCAGGTTTGTGTCGTACCCTTGGTTCCAATAACCTTTCACTTCATCATTACTTGACTTGATGTCGTTACCGATCGATTACATCTTCATGAACTCTCGCGACAAAGGTGTCGTGATCATCAACATTCTGAGCTCATCCAGGATATCAATTGAATTCATGATGAGAAATACCATCCTTGCCCTCGATGAATTGTATTATCATCGACCACTTTATTGCCTTCCCACCAACACAAGGTTGTTCATGTTTGGTGTTATACCTTGAGTTCCTTGCTATCCTGCAATTGTTCTTCTTTACCTTGGAGTATTACCATCCTTTATGTCAAGAATGTTCTGAGATTTGTTCCACCTCTTGAGAATTCTTGACATGGAAATACTTCTCACCATCACCATTCTTTCTTGGTCCCCGTGTTAATTCCAACAAGTGAACGGTGTTGTTTGGATTCTTTCCTTCTAGCAACCCTATTTTTGAAGTTAATGGTCGAAAGTTTATTCTTAGGCTATTGATTATTGAATCACCATTCTGACATTGGTCGTGCAACCCAACCCATATTTCGGGCGCACCCTTCAACCAATGTTTAATTGTGTATGTTTTCCTCGAGCGTACTTCCTTATATCATTTGATCTGACAAATGTTATCTCCTTGTTCACTTAATGGTGGAAATCCATTTTTTGGGAATCTCGGTGAATTGCCGTTGAGTTCACCAGACACCTCCTTGTCCTCTCCTTGGGTTAATGATGGACTCTTGTTAACGGAAATCGCTTCATAGTTCATTTCCCTGAGAATCTTACCATGTCATCTCGTCAATTTGCGTTGCACCTTTTCTTCTCAGGTATCCTAAGTCTGAGGTATCCTAACACCAACCGGATCTGAATCTCGGTCAGATATGATGGTTGGGACAACTTTCCAAGAGTTATGATGTTGGTCCTTTGATGACCCGGTAACATGATGTCATGCCTAGCACACCCCCCCCTGGGTGGAGGACCTATTATTGTAGTATCCTTTTAGCAAGTTTAGCCATTCTTCCCTGAGGAAATTGTAAGACTTATTCTACAAGTTATTCCTGATGGATCCTTCGTGTTTCCAAAGTCTGATCTTCACCTGAAGACCATGTCAATGCTATCTCGAAGCATGTCAATGGTACTCCGATTTTCAACAGGAACATTTGAAGCACGATGCTAAATTTTATTTATCACTTATCCTAACACCGTTGTATGGGTAATATCATGAGATTCCTTCCCCCTTACCTAAATGGTTTTCTACTTTATATCCTGTCATGGATATCTTGCTCTGCTTGTCCTTGGGAAGGATATACCCTTGAAAAATGTGTTTAAACATATTTTCCTTTCCATTGTTCTGTTTAATCTGATGATCATATTTTCCTTCCATTGGGTTGTTTAAACCTTTTCTATGATCTATATGATATAAGCAGTAATAATCCACTGCTTGTGCAAACACCTCGATGTACAACTCTGTCAGTAAGACCTTGTTACTATTGTTGATGACATTCCGGTAACCACCGATGGACGGGAACCTTGCCTATTGGTCCGCCTCGTTTCAACGAGCAGGAAAATGGTTCTCTTCGTCCCTCGCCCTTGGTACCAACGTTGTTGCCGACATAGCTGACATGGTACTCCCTGACATGCCTTGCTATCATGACCGTGCAAGATGTCACTGCTCCTATTATATATATAAAAAAAGAACCACATGGTGGGCCCATAACCCACAGTTTCACAGGATCGAAACCTGACTCTCCTATACACCCTGTTGCCAAAGTTATTCCTATAACTTGACTTCGTATGTAATTTGCAAGCCACCTTCCTAGTGATCAATTCTGGTATCGGACACAATACTTATTCCCGTTGCTCTGAACCCCATTCACACTCTGTTTCAGGCAATGAACGATTGCCTATCCGCTTGAAACTTCTTATTGCACCGTCTTACTTTGCTCTCGATGTGTTTCATTTGTTCAACTCGAGAGATACTCATATGTTCATACTTGGGAAACCCCCAGAAGATTTTCCCATGTAACAGCCTATCGTTGTAGAGCTGCCCCTTACCTATTCGTAAGTAAGATGGAGATCCCGAAGAAAGGATGACAAATTGATCATGGTGACTTGAAGCAGTGAAATGAAGACATCAACGAAAGGGATCAACCTCTTCGAAAGGGAAGCCAAGACCGAGAAGACTCGTTAGGTTTTTTTTCGCTAACAACACCTTCGCCCCTTACTCCACCGCTTAAATCTCGGGACGAGATTTCTTATAGTGGAGGAGAATTGTGACGCCCGGATAATAAAGCTACAGTAAACCCCTGGTAATGGTGCCACGTCACCTCGGTTACGGTTGATAAACTCGAGTTGGTTTAAGCCGATTCAAATTCAAATTCAGAATCAGGCAAACAATAAAGGTTTTCAAACGTTGGAATTTAAAATGATCATCATGTGGCAAATAATCCGTAACTTATTTTGGGTGTTGGAACCAACCTTTTTCAAAACGTTTAAGTGCCTAAACTAAATAAAAACAGGGGCTAAAACAATTATTAAATACTTTTCAATAATAAACAAATGTAAAACTAATTTATTTAGTGCCAAATTAATTATGACAGTAGCCTAACTAATAATGCTAATTTAGGGGCTGAGTTGATATATTATAAAAAAACTGCATATAAAGTAAAACTAAAAGAAACAGGAAAATAGAAAAAAAAAGGAAAAGGTCAAAAAAAACATAAAATTAGAAACACCCCCCCACGCTGGGCCGAGCGGCCCAGCCGGCCGGCCCAATGGCCCACCCGGCCCCCTCACTCCCCTTATCCCCTCGGTCCACACCCGACCGAACCCTAGCCCGCACCCCACTCGCCCCAC